>NC_092727.1:130205431-130335591 GCF_047496885.1 Scyliorhinus torazame
GCGGCTCCGAGTCCCTCCACTCCAACAAAATCCGTCTCCAGGTTACCAGGGAGGCAAAGGCCAAGACGGCAGCCCCCCTCGCCCCCTGGACTCCCGAGTCTTCCAACACACCAAAAATCGGCAATTCCGGACTCGGGGCCACCTTCACTTTCAGCACCTCAGACATTATGCCTACGAACCTCTGCCAGAATACCGCAAGCTTCGGACAAGTGCAGAACATGTGGACATGATTCGCAGGCCTCCCCCGCACACCGCCCACACCTATTCTCCACCCTCTCATGCTTTCCACTGTCATATGCACCCTGTGGACTACTTTTTAAATGAATAAGGTTCAGCCTAGCGCAGGACAACGATGCGTTCACCCTCAAAGCCTGCTCCCAAAACCCAGCCTCCACCCTTCCCCCTCTCCTCCCACTTCCGCTTGACTTCTCCTCCCAGTCCATTAATTCCTTGTAAATCTTGGATACCAGGGCAGCATGGTGACGCAGCACTCTCGTCACCCTCTATTACATGAATCACCAAAACATCTGCCCAGCAAACGGGGAACAGGACGAAAAAAAACGCCTCGAGCAAGAGCTGCCAAATATGCGACCACTCACTCCATGGCTGCCTTCGGAAGTCAACCCATAGCTTCTCTGACAGTGCAGCATTCTCTACTGCACCATGACTGTCAATCTGATTTATGCTGTGAGGTCTCTGGAATGGCTTTTAAACTTACATCTTCTGAGTCATATCAGTGGTGCTGACCTAACCAATCTTAAATTATTATGCCTCTAACCACAAAAGTCAAGTTTTAAGATTGAAAATAAATTACTTCAGGCTCATGAGAATGATTATCTCTTGCAGTGTCCCTTTCCCTTTTGTATTAAGTCTGAAGTATTTTTAAACACAAGATTTGTGATTGGGCCCATTGAATAATGTTTCAGGGAACGGGTTTGTATTCTGTCCCCAGTAGTTTCAGTTTCAACTTGTTTCTCTGACTTAACTTTTCATTTTGTTCTGATAAATGTGCACAATGCACTCCACATTGGACAGGCTCCAGCCTTTACTGAAAGATCCAAACTCTCTAGATCTCATCAATGTGAGTCAGGATAGCTGGTTAACTGTGAGTGATGCGGTGCCATGTTACAAATCATTTGCTCTGCTCCATCGCTTCATCATCTGACCCAGTTAGCACCTTGGAGCCAACTTGCAACGGCCAGTAAGTTCCTCTGACCACCTCCACTCCTCCAGGAACCAAATCCCCTGGGTCTCTGCTCCTTTAATATGATACGAAGCCTTACAACACCAGGTTAAAGTCCAACAGGTTTGTTTCGATGTCACTAGCTTTCGGAGCGCTGCTCCTTCCTCAGGTGAATGAAGAGGTATGTTCCAGAAACATATATATAGACAAATTCAAAGATGCCAAACAATGCTTGGAATGCGAGCATTAGCAGGTGATTAAATCTTTACAGATCCAGAGATGGGGTAACCCCAGGTTAAAGAGGTGTGAATTGTATCAAGCCAGGACAGTTGGTAGGATTAATATGTGACATGCGAGTGCACGCTTTGACTTTTCTGCGGGCGAGAACCGGAAGAGGAAAGTTGCAGCTTTAGTGATTCTTTTGTCCTGGAGAAAAAAGTTGGACAGGCTTGAGGAGCTGAGTGATCAGCTGCTGCCCCCGTGCCCCTGGTCCAAGGGGCCCGTGCCCCTGGTCCAAGGGGCCCGTGCCCCTGGTCCAAGGGGCCCGTGCCCCTGGTCCAAGGGGCCCGTGCCCCTGGTCCAAGGGGCCCGTGCCCCTGGTCCAAGGGGCCCGTGCCCCTGGTCCAAGGGGCCCGTGCCCCTGGTCCAAGGGGCCCGTGCCCCTGGTCCAAGGGGCCCGTGCCCCTGGTCCAAGGGGCCCGTGCCCCTGGTCCAAGGGGCCCGTGCCCCTGGTCCAAGGGGCCCGTGCCCCTGGTCCAAGGGGCCCGTGCCCCTGGTCCAAGGGGCCCGTGCCCCTGGTCCAAGGGGCCCGTGCCCCTGGTCCAAGGGGCCCGTGCCCCTGGTCCAAGGGGCCCGTGCCCCTGGTCCAAGGGGCCCGTGCCCCTGGTCCAAGGGGCCCGTGCCCCTGGTCCAAGGGGCCCGTGCCCCTGGTCCAAGGGGCCCGTGCCCCTGGTCCAAGGGGCCCGTGCCCCTGGTCCAAGGGGCCCGTGCCCCTGGTCCAAGGGGCCCGTGCCCCTGGTCCAAGGGGCCCGTGCCCCTGGTCCAAGGGGCCCGTGCCCCTGGTCCAAGGGGCCCGTGCCCCTGGTCCAAGGGGCCCGTGCCCCTGGTCCAAGGGGCCCGTGCCCCTGGTCCAAGGGGCCCGTGCCCCTGGTCCAAGGGGCCCGTGCCCCTGGTCCAAGGGGCCCGTGCCCCTGGTCCAAGGGGCCCGTGCCCCTGGTCCAAGGGGCCCGTGCCCCTGGTCCAAGGGCCCGTGCCCCTGGTCCAAGGGCCCGTGCCCCTGGTCCAAGGGCCCGTGCCCCTGGTCCAAGGGGCCGTGCCCCCGTGCCCCTGGTCCAAGGGGCCACTCTCCGATATCTGCTGAGATATTTTAAACTTTCACATGAAGAGTCATACAGCCTCTAAACGTTATCTGTGTTTCTCAATCCACACATGCTGCCTGATCTGAGTTTTTCCAGCATTTTCTATTTTTATTCTGAATTTCCATGTGCACTTTATTTTATGCCAATTTCAGTGACCATTGATGAACACAGCACTTTGAGCACAACATCCCATGTAATGCACTGCATTACAATTAATTTAGTTGAGGGAGGAATGTTGGCCAGCATGTCAGGTTGCCACCCTTCATTTGTTTGCTGTTACATTTACTTCATACAGTGTGGCCAGGTCATGTCAGAATGTATTCTCCTGAGCATCCTCCTTCTCCTTCTTGACCATAAGCCTTGATTCTCACATCCCGTATCTACTTATCCAGATTCCCCTTAAATGCATCTAAACTATTCTGTGGTCGTGAGTTCCACATTCTCACTGCTCAGGTGGGTCAGCTGATGGCTTCGGTTTCAGTACCTGCTCAGCTGATGGCTTCGGTTTCAGTACCTGCTCTCTCCTTCCTCTTTACAGTCCACTTACTGCAGTCAGATCAGTCTCTGCAGAAACGCGGTTTGATTATACCAGCGAGAGACATGGTGAACGCAGAGACTGGTTTGGTAAGTTAGGCTCAATACAGCCATCACATACCTGTACCTGTGTTTGATTGCTGCTGTGTAGACAGGTACAGCACAGGTCCCATCAAATACTCCCAGGACAGGAACAGCACGTGATTAGATACAGAGTAAATCTCCCTCTACACTGTCCCCATCAAACACTCCCAGGACAGGTCCAGCACGGGGTTAGATACAGAGTAAAGCTCCTTCGACACTGTCCCCATCAAACACTCCCAGGACAGGTACAGCATGGGGTTAGATACAGAGTAAAGCTCCCTCTACACTGTCCCCATCAAACACTCCCAGGGCAGGTACAGCACAGGGTTAGATACAGAGTAAAGCTCCCTCTACACTGTCCCCATCAAACACTCCTGGGACAATCTGTCTCTCTCTCTCTCTCTCTCTCTCTCTCTCTCTCTCTCTCTCTCTGGAATTGTATCCCACAAAAAGCATACTGATGCTTGCTAAATTATTATTTTTAAATCTGAAGTTTTCACCAGCCAAATGCATTAAGGGGAAGAGATAGTGGGGCATAGATTCAAGATTAGAGGCAGAAGGTGTAGAGGGGACATGAAAAACCTTTTTTACAGAGGATAGTGGGAGTCTGGAATTCGCTGCCCAAGTTGGTGGTGGAGGCAGAGACCCTGAACACTTTTTTAAAAAAAAAAAAAGTACCTGGATCTGCACCGTAAGTGCTCGAAGTACAGGTCTCTGCACCAAGTGCAGGAAGTGGGATTAGATATGCCACCTGGGTGTGCTCGGACTGGCATGCACATGATGGGCTGAATGGCCTCCAGTGCTGCAACTTTTCTTTGATTCTATTAAGAGTTTTGGAGCCAAAGCAGGTGGGTAAAGTTGGAGTGCAGATGAACCCTGACCTTATTGGATAACAGTGGAATAGGCTTGAGAGGCTGAATGCCCTGATTTTGTTTTGAATCACCCCCCCCCCCCCCCCCCCCCATCTCTTGTAAAATTCCTCTCGCGCGCTCTCCCTCAGGCAGCTGTGAATTTTATTTTCATCAGTGTCTATTGAAGATCTTTAATCAATGCAACATGTCAGGGCCTCCGATTTTAATTTTTATAAATATATATGTTGGAAATGGTACCAAGTCCCCTGTATGCTTTCGGGTTGTGTGGGGCATGTGTCGAGGGGTCCACCTGTGTTTTTCAGGGTCTTGTGCTCTGCTTGTGGTAAGTGGCTGATGTGTGCTGCTGACCGAGGAAAAGCATTTGCATTTCTGCCCTGGGTGGTTAACAGCCAGTCAACAGCTGTACACATCTACACGCATCAAAAACACTTTCAGCAAATGGCCTGGAGAAGCATTTCAAATCCAGACTCGATTTCTTTTGGTTCAATCTTAACAAACATTTTATTTTGCTTTTGTGCTCTTCCTTTCTCTCCCCCATTAAAAATTGCATCCTGTCAGATTTATTTAATTATTTGCATGTTTATTTGCTGTGTGCACTGATGTTACTGTCAATGTAAATCAGTCTGCCCTCTGGTGTAATATGTGCTTCTCGGACTTCAGGACCTGAGCGTTGAGGTTAGCACACAAGGTTCTTGCGTGGCATTGTGAGTCGGGCAGAGCTGGCTCATCTCTGGCATTGAGATTTTGGGCAGGTGAGGGGTGACGTGATGGGTTTGCAATTGGCTTCTGTGCCTGGAGACAATAGAATCCAACTTGGGGCCATTTCTGGAAAATGTGCTTGTGAACATTGGCTGAAGGCAAGGTCAGGTTTTGCTCTGGTGCCTTCCTCCCCAGCAATCAAGCCATTTACACAATGTGCAAGTGCTTGGCTTAATGCCTTCCAGTAACTCAAATGTCTAATCTTGCATGTGAGAGGTTGATGGGCTAGTCAGTAGTAGATGTCACGATGCAGTTCAGTGTAAACCGCACCTAATCCATGCACAAGGCAGATATTTTAGCAAGGGTTGCAGATGATCAAGAAACAATAGCAGCACTCTGCTCCTTCAGAGCTGACGTATCAGGCTGGATTTTGGCATGAGTCTCTGCATTGCATGTTAAACCAAAGCCCCTCTGACTGAAGAGAGTGCCACCATTGAACCTTGAATGAAGTTGCAATGTGCCCTCTCATGCTTTCTCTGATCTGCCTGTGAGGGAAGATCCTATCAAATGATTTGTTCACGATGTAAATGATGATGCCTATGTTTTAATATGGAGTTGACCGGATAATTGTTTACATGTTACGTAGTGCATGTTAGAATGACCCACACCCAGGAGTTTGGACATGCTGACCTGTACAGCTCTTTTGAAAGCAACCCAGTGGACCTGGGATGGAGTTACATGACCTTGATTTAATCAATATTTTGATTTCATAAACCACTGATAATTCATAGATATGTCAAATCTTTGGTGGCTGTAACATTGAACTTACCTGACTGGGTATGATTATGGCTGACATTGCGTCATTATTTTAGTTTAAAACTGGGCGTATTTGTCCTTGTGAAAACTGAACACCAGTATCTCTTTTATGATGCTGACGAGAGAGAGTATTCTAGAATCATACGGCACACTAGACCAATTGTCCCACCATACTGTGACAACTCTCTGAACGCGCTGTCAATTAGTCCCACTCCTTTATTCCAATGGATTTGCAGATCTATTGAGCACTTTTTGTGGATCAATTAATCAAGAGGCTTGCACTAATCCCAGGGAACAAATTAAATCCCACCAGTGGCAGTTTGAGAACTTGAATTCCAATTTAAAAAAATTTAACAAATAAGAAGCTGGCATAAATTTTGAGTGATCATTAAGTCATCAGCTTTCTGCAATAACTAGATCGGTTCACTAATGTCCTAATGAAAGAAATCATCATCCATGCCAGGTCTGAGCTTGTATTTCTCCAGTCCTACACCAATATGGGTGACTCTTAACTTCCCTCAGACTGACCTAACAAGGACAGGATAGACAATAAATGCCAGTGACTCACTTTGTGGAAATGAGTGAGAGTCAACCCCTGTTTATGCTAGGAGTGAATTCAGGGAATTACTGAATCTTTTATTTACACCAGTTGCTCTGGTCCATCGATTTCATGAAGTGATAAGACAGGCAGCTTTTAAATTAGAATCAACAGTGCTGTGTGTGGGTTGGGAACTGGTTGTATGAGTGTTTTTGTTTGCGGCTATGTGAAGTCAAGGGCGTGTTTTTCTCACCATTATTTGTGCAGCTGAGGGACTGGTGATTTTTAAACAAATTCTTTGCTGACTTATAAAATATAGATGACTCTGTCCCCTCTACCCCCCTGCCATTTGGTTCTTCCCACACTGATTGGGAAGCGCAAAATTTGAATACTTGCTTTGATGGTTCTTGATTACATACAAACAGCATTTTACCTCCATTTCCAGTATGAATAGAAAATGGCAGGCGAACAATTTCTTTCAATGTTCAATGTGAGGGTTGCTCATAACTTGGAGATATGGGCAGCACGGTGGTGCAGTGGTTAGCACGGTTGCCTCACGGCGCCAAGGTCCCAGGTTCGATCCCGGCTCTGGGTCACTGTCCGTGTGGAGTTTGCACATTCGCCCCGTGTCAGCATGAGTTTCGCCCCCACAAACCAAAGATGTGCAGGCTGGGTGGATGGGCCACGCCTAAATTGCCCCTTAATTGGAAAAATGAATTGGATACTCTAAATTTAAAAAAAAAACAACAACTTGGAGATTCAGCTTCAATTTCTGGAGAACTGTCGACCCCTTGGCACTGATGGCGCATCTGAATCCAGGTTTCCTGCTCTCTTGGTGTAGTCACTATTATGCAGAAGAGTAGAGAAATTCTCCCCAATATCCATCTCTCAACCAACACTATTGTAAAAAAAGTTACCTGATCGTGGTCACATTGCTGTTTTGTGGGATCTTGCTGTGTGCAAATGGGCTGCCGTTTTCCTTCATTACAGCGATCATTGTGCTTCAAAAATACTTATTGACTATAAAGCTTTGGGATGTCCAAAATTGCGAAAGATTTCAAGTGCAGTTTCTTTCTCAGTTGCTGAAGCCTTGTGATAACAACAGTCTGTGACATTCTTTCCCCTCTTCCTCCTGAAATCTCCACTTAAAACCCCACACGCCTGATGTCACCATACCTCCTGATTTTTGTCCTGTGCACCCTGGGATCTATTTCAGTTCTGTATCCTGCACCTTGGAGCCTTTGGTCCTTATTTTGAAAACAGGATTCTTTTCAGTAGTGTGGGATTGTATAGTCAAGTCTCTCAGGCGGCATTTCTCTGGCAGTTGTTTGCAACTGGCGAGCGTGGGTGTGTATATGTGTTTCAATTTTTGTTGTCATGGTCACCTGACTGCTGATTTTTCTCTTCCAGTTGAAACTTGCCTGTGAGAATTATTGTCACTGATCAGTAGGTTGTCTCTCTGCCAACACTAAAGGCTTTTTCCCTGACTTTTTTTTGTTCATTGTTCATAGTGTGAAAAATGGAGAGTTACGATTCGGAGGTCGTCAGCAAGGTAGCGCAGTGGCAGAACACCTGCATAGACTCTGGCATTCACTCTGGCTTGAATACCAATGCTCCCTCGCTAAGCGGCAAGGGCAACCTTGAAGATGATGAAATGTGGAAGCAGGGAGCCTACACAGTCACAACCACCAGCTACACCACCCAATTGCCAGGTATGTGAGGGGTCTGAATTGCCTTCCTGTATACATGTGGGTTTGGGCAGAGGAGGAAGGGGAACAAGAAGTAATAGTGAGAGATTAGCAGTGCTGCCTCAACGGCAGGGGCCTGCGTTCGATTCTGACCTCTGGTGACTGTCTGTATGGGGTTTGCACGTTCTCCCCATGTCTGCATGGGCTTCCTCCGGGTGCTCCAATTTTGAAGTCCAAAGATTTGCAGGTTAGGTGGATTGGCCATGATAAAATTGCCCCTTGGTATCTAATGGTTAGGTATGGTTACAGGGATAGGGCGGGGGAGTGGGCCTAGGTAAGATGCACTTTCAGAGGGTCTGTGCAGACTCGATGGGCTGAATGGCCTCCTGCACTGTATGGATTCTATGATTCTATAATTAATAGTATCCTGCTCTAGAGATCTGATTAATTATTTAATTGGGTAATATTAAGGGAGAGTGTATCCAGTGTGGGAGCAGTGGTAATGCCAGCGTCTATTGCAATATTTTGATTTGCTATCTTGAGCTTGGGATGTCTTTTACTGGGATGAGTGCATGGTGCCAGGTGCTGACACTAGCTTTAATACAAGCTTTATGGGTAATTCACATTCTCCGAAAGTTGTTGCACTCGGTGAATTGCACATAGTGGAGAAATCCTGACCTGCAATGTTCTACCCATTAGGAATTTTTGTTGCCATGAGTTATTTTAATTCTGGTGTCGAGTTAGAGATGGCTGTGGAGTGAATTGTACCACGTTCCATTAGATTCCATCTCCTGAGCGGTGAGATGAGTTGTAATTGTAGAGCTGATATTGGAATTGGATGAGCTTGGGATAAGTGGAATCATTGACACTGATGTGCAGAGATAGAAGATGGTGGGGCATTTGATCGTGCTGTTGGGAAGAGAAGGGTGGCAAGGACCTCGGCACACACTGCCTACCTGCCACCTTGTAACACAAGGAAGCAAAGAAAATGTGGAGGAGGTGTGAGATGTCATGGGAAGTTCACTTGTAGGTGATGGAAAAGACCATAAGACACAGGAGCAGAATTAGGCCACTCGGCCCATCGAGTCTGCTCCGCCATTCAATCATGGCTGATATTTTCTCCTCCCCATTCTCCTGCCTTCTCCCCATAACCCGATGTTTCACTTTAAGTTGAGTTGCATCTCATTATTCTGTCCAATCAATTCTTATCTCAGTTATTCCTCCATGGTCTTGCCATTCTCTCTTTGTAACCGTATCCAGTCTTAAAACCCTTCAATCTCTCTGCTCCTCGCACGTCGCTGATTATAACCGCTCCACCTTTGACAGCTACCTGGACCCGAAGCTCTAGGATTCTAATGCTAAACTTCTCCATCTATGCTCCTTTTAAAAGACACTCCTTAAACCTATCTTTTTGATCGAGCTTTGGATCATTTATCATATGTGGCTTGGTGTCAATTTTCTGTCTCATTATACTTGGATGAGGAGCTTTAGGTTGTTTTATGTGAAGGTTTTATATAAATACAAAAAAGGGGATATTCGTACCGCTGTGTATCCTGGGTAATGAGGCAGGTACGCCTTTCATAACTTATCCTATTCTAAAATCTACAGATATGGAAGAACAACTGGCCTCTACCCGTGGGCAACGCGTGCGTGCTGCCATGTTCCCAGAAACCCTGGAGAGTAGCACCCGGATCCTGTCCACCCAGATGGATCCCAGTCAGGAGACTAATGTGCAGAAACTGTCGGAATCTTCCCAGATGCTGAAAGCCGCCATTGTCCAGCTCATCAATTATCAAGATGATGCAGAGCTTGCAACACGCGCCATTCCTGAACTCACCAAACTACTCAACGATGAGGATCAGGTAGAGTTTCTTAACAAAGTAAATAGGAGCAGGAAGAGACCGTCCCTCACGCCTGTTATGCTGATCTGTTACATCTTGGCGGATTTTCTTTTATGTATCATCTTGTTTACATAACCCAACCAAAATGTATCAGTCTCTGTTTCAAAATTTCCTATTGGCCCTCGCCTGCGACAACTTTTTTTTTGGAGGGAGGATTCCAAATTTTCACTAAGCTTTGTGTGAAGAAATGCTTCCAACCTCAATGACCTGACCAAACTGTTAAGGTTCCGTCTCCCAACCTCCATCAGAGGAAGTAATTTCTCTCGACTTATCCATTCCCCTTTTCATCACTTTAGGGTTGGACAATAAATGCTGGCCTAGCCAGCGACACCTACAGCCTGTAAGTTAGTTTTTAAAAACTTAAATCACCCCTTAATCTTCTGTAGCTTATTCTGTGCAACGTGTCCTTCAGTCCTGGCAACATAATAATAATAATCTTTATTGTCAGAAGTAGGCTTGCATTAACACTGCAATGAAGTTACTGTGAAAAGCCCCCAGCCGCCACATTCCAGCGCCTGGTCGGGTACACGGGGAGAATTCAGATTGTCCAAATTACCTAACAGCACGTTTTCCGGGAGTTGTGGGAGAAAACCGGAGCACCCGGAGGAAACCCACGCAGACACGGGGAGAACGTGCAGACTCTGCACAGGCAGTGATCCAAGCCGGGAATCGAACCTTGGACTATGGTGCTGTGAAGCAACAGTGCTAGCCACTGTGCTCTTGTGCCGTCCATTCTGGTGAAACTGTGCCACACCTTCTCAAGGACGGGTCTATCCTTGCTGAGATGTAATGCCCAGACTCTCTAGTGACACCAGATCGGAGCTAACAAGAGATTTATATAATTTTAACATAACTTCCACCCCTTAAGTTCCAGGTGACTTGAAATTGGGCCGACATTTCAATAACTTTTTAGAATATTTTGCACTTGCCCGCTAGTTTCAGTGACCTATGTGTTTTGATTCCTAGATCACTGCTCCTCCAAGCTTCTTACCATTTAGAAAATACCGTTGAGGTTCGAAGAGGATGAGGTCACCTACGTTGTGTCGATTTCCACCTGCCACAGTTTTCCCCACTCTCTGAATTGAACAATGTTCCTTTGTTACTTTTTGCTTATAGTCACACCATGCCACCCAATTGCAATTCCTGCTCTAGCACTCGTATCATCAGCCCCTGCCCAATATCACCATAAATCGGGGCTGGTTTAGCACACTGGGCTAAATCGCTGGCTTTGAAAGCAGACCAAGGCAGGCCAGCAGCACGGTTCAATTCCCGTACCAGCCTCCCCGAACAGGCGCCGGAATGTGGCGACTAGGGGCTTTTCACAGTAACTTCATTGAAGCCTACTTGTGACAATAAACTATTTTCATTTCATTTCGTATACCGTCATAGAGGTCTACAGCACAGAAAATGTCCTTTGGCCCATCACGACTGCGCCAGTGATGGTGTCAGTTTCTGTCTGATTTACACTCCCAGGCACGTTCTGCGATATGAAAGGAACTGTATTAACAGCAGCTATGGAGTCGTGTGGGCCTGTCTGCCTACACAGTGGATAGGTTCGTTGTCAGTGGAGCTGCTGGAGGATACCTGTGCCCACTTCAATAAACTCAAGAGAATATTAACCCTTGTTTCTCCACTGTATTCTGTAGGTTATAGTCAGCAAGGCGACCATGATAGTTAACCAGCTGTCGAAGAAAGATGCGTCTTGCCGGGCCCTGGAGCAGTCACCCCAGATGGTTGCGGCAGTTGTCCGCACCATGCAGAATACCAGTGACCTGGAAACCGCGCGGCACGCAGCTGGCATCTTGCACAACTTTTCTCATCACCGCGATGGCATGCTCGCCATCTTCAAATCCGGCGGAATCCCGGCATTGGTCAGGATGTTGAGGTCTGTTCCTGATGTAGCTAGTATCTCGTTTTTCTGACTCTGTTCAAATTGATTTTCTGTATTGCTGCTTCTTAAAAGTATTTATTGGAATGCAAGTGACTCTTTTCAGGCGGCACAGTTGCTTCACAGCTCCAGGGTCCCAGGTTCAATTCCCGACTTGGGTCACTGTCCGTGTGGAGTTTGCACGTTCTCCCCGTGTTTCACCTCCACAACCCAAAGGTGTGCAGGGTAGGTGGATTGGCCACGCTAAGTTGCTCCTTAATTGGAAAAGAAAAATAATTGGGTACTCTAAATTTTTTTTTTTTTAAAGTGTGTCACTCGGTTGATTGTGGGAAGCAGCTTCAGGAACGAAGCCATGGCCTGAATTGTTTGTGCAATAATATAGAAATATTGTGCTAACCTGTCAGTGTCCATTCTCTGTGCATTCTCCACACTCTCATTTGGATTTGTTTATTGTCACGTGTACCGAGGTACAGTGAAAAGTATTTTTCTGCGAGCAGCTCAACAGATCATTAAGTACATGAAAAGAAAAGGGAATAAAAGAAAATACATAACAGGGCAACACAAGGTATGCAATGTAACTACATAACATCGGCATCGGGTGAAGCACACGGTGTAGTGTTAATGAGCTCAGTCCATAAGAGGGTCATTTAGGAGTCTGGTAACAGTGGGGAAGAAGCTGTTTTTGAGTCTGTTCGTGCGTGTTCTCAGACTTCTGTATCTCCTGCCCGATGGAAGAAGTTGGAAGAGTGAGTAAGCCGGGTGGGAGGGGTCTTTGATTATGCTGCCCGCTTTCCCCAGGCAGCGGGAGGTGTAGATGGAGTCAATGGATGGGAGGCAGGTTTGTGTGATGGACTTGAAGTTTCTTGCCGTTCTGGGCCGAGCAGTTGCCATACCAGGCTGTGATGCAGCCTGATCGGATGCTTTCATTGGTGCATCTGTAAAAGTTGGTAAGAGTTAATGAGGACATGCCGAATTTCCTTAGTTTCCTGAGGAAGTGTAGGCCCTATTTCGAGCCCTAACATCAGAGTATGCACTTTACGTAGCATTTACAGCCAGCGTTTATGTCCGTGTTTATGTTTCATACAACCCACCTCCCACCCTTAATTTCTCCACCAGCGTATTATTCCTTTTTTCACGTGTTTATCCAGCTTTTCCTGAAATATATCTGCTATTTGCCTCTCCCAGTCAATTTGGGATCAAGTTCCCTATTTTCACCACTCTCTGGGTAAAGAAACATCTCCGGAATTTCCTATTGGGTTTCCGCGTAAGTTAGCACAACATTTAGTTCTGATGGTAAATGAAGTATTCCCTAAGCTGGTTAGTCAATAGAGTTTCATAGAATTTACAGTGCAGAAGGAGGCCATTCGGCCCATCGAGTCTGTACCGGCTCTACCCAAGCTAACACCACTCTATCCCCATAACCCCGTAACCCCACCCAACGCTGAAGGGCAATTTTGGACACTAAGGGCAATTTTAGCATGGCCAATCCACCTAACCTGCACATCTTTGGACTGTGGGAGGAAACTGGAGCACCCGGAGGAAACCCACGCACACACGGGGAGAATGTGCAGACTCCGCACAGACAGTGACCCAAGTCGGGAATCGAACCTGGGACCCTGGAGCTGTGAAGCAATTGTGCTAGCCACAATGCCCATAGCTCAACTACATGTGCAACCTCGCCACGCTAAACCGTCCTCCTCCCAGAGACTGATGGTGCCCGCCTGTGGCCAGTTTTATGTCTTGACTTAAACCGTCTCCATATCCAAAGCATTTCAGTTGAGTGAGCCTTCAGAATAAGAGAGGGAATCTTGGCTCAGAGGAAAAAGTATGTTTGTGGACTGTAGGAGCCAGGTTTCTCGTTTTAATTAAATATAACCTGATTTCTTCTGCAGTTTTGCCTGTAATGTACATTGATCCTCAATTGCAATTTGGAGGCGTTTTCCAACCTTATTTATTCAGTTGTCAATTCACTCCGCTCTATTACTGTAGATTCTGGTGTATCTGTCGATCCAGCGTATAAGTTGACCCAATTTCACCTGCCCCAAGAAATCATATTTTTGCTTATACTTTTCAAATAAGCTGATGCCCTCGGCACAAAAGACAATTACCCCCCCCCCCCCCCCCCCCTTTCAACCGCGGCATGTTATACTCTGTCAACCTGAGTTTTCACCGCACAAATGGATATTTTACTTGTTGGTACCTTATAACTAAGCCCAAGGACTGAAGCAGTTGATATGGGCTATGTTGCAAAGATGCTTAGGAGTTTTACACACGCCAACTCCGAGTAGACCCCATGTGGCGAATGACGTAGAGAAACAAGTCTTCAAACAACTGATGTATGAAGCTGATTTCAGGCTAGAAATGGTGACATTTTCCAACTCGTCAAATAACTGTGCTGCAGCAGAAGAATTTGGTATTAGTGGAAAAATTGTTGCGAGAATGGAAGGAGGAGGGGTCCAGCTGGAGGAGGAGGAGGAGGGGTCCAGCTGGAGGAGGAGGAGGAGGGGTCCAGCTGGAGGAGGAGGAGGAGGGGTCCAGCTGGAGGAGGAGGAGGAGGGGTCCAGCTGGAGGAGGAGGAGGAGGGGTCCAGCTGGAGGAGGAGGAGGAGGGGTCCAGCTGGAGGAGGAGGAGGAGGGGTCCAGCTGGAGGAGGAGGAGGAGGGGTCCAGCTGGAGGAGGAGGAGGAGGGGTCCAGCTGGAGGAGGAGGAGGAGGGGTCCAGCTGGAGGAGGAGGAGGAGGGGTCCAGCTGGAGGAGGAGGAGGAGGGGTCCAGCTGGAGGAGGAGGAGGAGGGGTCCAGCTGGAGGAGGAGGAGGAGGGGTCCAGCTGGAGGAGGAGGAGGGGTCCAGCTGGAGGAGGAGGAGGGGTCCAGCTGGAGGAGGAGGAGGGGTCCAGCTGGAGGAGGAGGAGGGGTCCAGCTGGAGGAGGAGGAGGGGTCCAGCTGGAGGAGGAGGAGGGGTCCAGCTGGAGGAGGAGGAGGGGTCCAGCTGGAGGAGGAGGAGGGGTCCAGCTGGAGGAGGAGGAGGGGTCCAGCTGGAGGAGGAGGAGGAGGAGGAGGGGTCCAGCTGGAGGAGGAGGAGGAGGAGGAGGGGTCCAGCTGGAGGAGGAGGAGGAGGAGGAGGGGTCCAGCTGGAGGAGGAGGAGGAGGAGGAGGGGTCCAGCTGGAGGAGGAGGAGGAGGAGGAGGGGTCCAGCTGGAGGAGGAGGAGGAGGAGGAGGGGTCCAGCTGGAGGAGGAGGAGGAGGAGGAGGGGTCCAGCTGGAGGAGGAGGAGGAGGAGGAGGGGTCCAGCTGGAGGAGGAGGAGGAGGAGGAGGGGTCCAGCTGGAGGAGGAGGAGGAGGAGGAGGGGTCCAGCTGGAGGAGGAGGAGGAGGAGGAGGGGTCCAGCTGGAGGAGGAGGAGGAGGAGGAGGGGTCCAGCTGGAGGAGGAGGAGGAGGAGGAGGGGTCCAGCTGGAGGAGGAGGAGGAGGAGGAGGGGTCCAGCTGGAGGAGGAGGAGGAGGAGGAGGGGTCCAGCTGGAGGAGGAGGAGGAGGAGGAGGGGTCCAGCTGGAGGAGGAGGAGGAGGAGGAGGGGTCCAGCTGGAGGAGGAGGAGGAGGAGGAGGGGTCCAGCTGGAGGAGGAGGAGGAGGAGGAGGGGTCCAGCTGGAGGAGGAGGAGGAGGGGTCCAGCTGGAGGAGGAGGAGGAGGAGGAGGAGGGGTCCAGCTGGAGGAGGAGGAGGAGGAGGAGGGGTCCAGCTGGAGGAGGAGGAGGAGGAGGAGGGGTCCAGCTGGAGGAGGAGGAGGAGGAGGAGGGGTCCAGCTGGAGGAGGAGGAGGAGGAGGAGGAGGGGTCCAGCTGGAGGAGGAGGAGGAGGAGGAGGGGTCCAGCTGGAGGAGGAGGAGGAGGGGGTCCAGCTGGAGGAGGAGGAGGAGGAGGAGGGGTCCAGCAGGAGGAGGAGGAGGAGGGGTCCAGCTGGAGGAGGAGGAGGAGGAGGAGGAGGAGTCCAGCTGGAGGAGGAGGAGGAGGAGGAGGAGGGGTCCAGCTGGAGGAGGAGGAGGAGGAGGAGGAGGGGTCCAGCTGGAGGAGGAGGAGGAGGAGGAGGGGTCCAGCTGGAGGAGGAGGAGGAGGAGGAGGGGTCCAGCTGGAGGAGGAGGAGGAGGAGGAGGAGGAGGAGGGGTCCAGCTGGAGGAGGAGGAGTGGTCCAGCTGGAGGAGGAGGAGGAGGAGGAGGGGTCCAGCTGGAGGAGGAGGAGGGGTCCAGCTGGAGGAGGAGGAGGAGGGGTCCAGCTGGAGGAGGAGGAGGAGGAGGAGGGGTCCAGCTGGAGGAGGAGGAGGAGGAGAAGGAGGGGTCCAGCTGGAGGAGGAGGTGGAGGAGGAGGAGGGGTCCAGCTGGAGGAGGAGGAGGAGGAGGAGGAGGGGTCCAGCTGGAGGAGGAGGAGGAGGAGGGGTCCAGCTGGAGGAGGAGGAGGAGGGGTCCAGCTGGAGGAGGAGGGGTCCAGCTGGAGGAGGAGGAGGAGGGGTCCAGCTGGAGGAGGAGGAGGAGGAGGAGGGGTCCAGCTGGAGGAGGAGGAGGAGGAGGAGGAGGGGGGGTCCAGCTGGAGGAGGAGGATGAGGAGGAGGGGTCCAGCTGGAGGAGGAGGAGGAGGAGGAGGAGGGGTCCAGCTGGAGGAGGAGGAGGAGGAGGAGGGGTCCAGCTGGAGGAGGAGGAGGAGGAGGAGGAGGGGTCCAGCTGGAGGAGGAGGAGGAGGAGGGGTCCAGCTGGAGGAGGAGGAGGAGGAGGGGTCCAGCTGGAGGAGGAGGAGGAGGAGGGGTCCAGCTGGAGGAGGAGGAGGAGGAGGGGTCCAGCTGGAGGAGGAGGAGGAGGAGGGGTCCAGCTGGAGGAGGAGGGGTCCAGCTGGAGGAGGAGGGGTCCAGCTGGAGGAGGAGGAGGAGGAGGGGTCCAGCTGGAGGAGGAGGAGGAGGAGGAGGGGTCCAGCTGGAGGAGGAGGAGGAGGAGGAGGGGTCCAGCTGGAGGAGGAGGAGGAGGAGGAGGGGTCCAGCTGGAGGAGGAGGAGGAGGAGGGGTCCAGCTGGAGGAGGAGGAGGAGGGGTCCAGCTGGAGGAGGAGGAGGAGGAGGGGTCCAGCTGGAGGAGGAGGGGTCCAGCTGGAGGAGGAGGGGTCCAGCTGGAGGAGGAGGGGTCCAGCTGGAGGAGGAGGAGGAGGAGGGGTCCAGCTGGAGGAGGAGGAGGAGGAGGGGTCCAGCTGGAGGAGGAGGAGGGGGAGTCCAGCTGGAGGAGGAGGAGGGGTCCAGCTGGAGGAGGAGGAGGAGGGGCCCCGCTGGAGGAGGAGGAGGAGGAGGAGGGGGGGTCCAGCTGGAGGAGGAGGAGGAGGAGGGGTCCAGCTGGAGGAGGAGGAGGGGTCCAGCTGGAGGAGGAGGAGGGGTCCAGCTGGAGGAGGAGGAGGAGGGGTCCTGCTGGAGGAGGAGGAGGAGGGGTCCAGCTGGAGGAGGAGGAGGGGTCCAGCTGGAGGAGGGGGAGGAGGGGTCCCGCTGGAGGAGGGGTCGGAGGAGGAGGAGGGGTCCCGCTGGAGGAGGGGTCCCGCTGGAGGAGGGGGAGGAGGAGTGGTCCCGCTGGAGGAGGGGGAGGAGGAGGGGTCCCGCTGGAGGAGGGGGAGGAGGAGGGGTCCTGCTGGAGGAGGAGGAGGAGGGGTCCCGCTGGAGGAGGAGGAGGAGGGGTCCAGCTGGAGGAGGGGGAGGGGGAGGAGGAGGAGGAGGGGTCCCGCTGGAGGAGGGGGAGGAGGAGGGGTCCCGCTGGAGGAGGAGGAGGAGGGGTCCCGCTGGAGGAGGAGGAGGAGGGGTCCAGCTGGAGGAGGAGGAGTCCAGCTGGAGGAGGAGGAGCCCAAAACCAAATTCACTGAACACCGGGACCAGCCACTGGCCTGATCTTCAGAAGCATGAATCAGATGGGAATATTTACATTGTCACCAGAAACATCTATGCGCTTAAGTGAGCCAATCAAACCGAGTCTAACAAAGATTTCCGAGCAATAACTAGCTGCATTAAGGAATGAAAATCTCTAGTGTTGCAGCAGGAGACCAAGATCGCTCACATTCTGCCAAAAAGCATTGTCAGGTATTCAAGGAACAAATAGGTGAACTCCAAAAGTTGCTTGTTCCTATTTGGTGCAAGAGTAGAAAGAGGATTGTGTCCAAACCATGACTCACAAGGGAAATTAGATGGCAAAGTACCCATTATACCATGTTGGCAACATGGATGAAATGCATGAATTTCAATATGCTCAGCAACTAAACTGTGAAATGGGAATTTTGAAAACTGTTCTGGTGGAAACTACAGGACATGAGACCAGATTCAAGGTGGCACTAGCTAACAAAACTAAAACCCTTGATTTTCAAATGTGGGACAATGCCAAAATTCTGGTTCCTTGCAGGAGTTTTTGTGCATAACTACAGTTAGATGGAGAAGGTCCCTGTGGCCTACACAAAGAACACAACTTATCATCAGTGTGGGACATAATCAAATCCCATATAACTTTTTAAAATAAATATTTTTATTCAAGGCTTTTTACATATATACACAAAAATATCAGCAGGCTTTCTCCATGTCCATTGCCACTACTACCTCTACCTCCTGTCCAGATGGCATCGTAATTACATTAAACGCCCTGCTCACATTTGCCGACAACTGTCTTTCCTTCACAAATCCCATCTGGTCCTCTTCGCGATGCCAGCACCTTCGCCAACAACTTTGCATTGACATTAAGCAGTGATATCAGGCGGTACGACCCACTCTGCTTTGGCTCCTTGTCTTTCTTCCAGATCAGGGAGATGGAAGCCTTTGACAATGTGGCGGGAACTCTTCCCATCCCTCGCCTCCTTGTACGTTCTCACTAGCAGCGGCCTCAGGAACCCGTCCAGACCCGGGGCCTTCCCTGCCTGCATCGCACCCACATCAGATGCTTTGATTGTGGTAAATACTTTGTGATTAAAGGGATTTTTGTAGAATTAATTAATTCAATTAACCATGCCACATTCATTCACTATGAAGTCCTAGTGTTATGCTTTTTAATATTTCAGTATGGCACTCCCCCACACCTGAAGTTGTATTTTATACTTTCTGCAAGTAATATTCTCACCACATGCTACACAAGTGCCAGGCAATGATATTCCTCAAGAGACAATTTAACCATCTTCTCTTGACATTCAATTGCATTGTCATCGCTGAATCCCTCATCAACTTCTTGGGGGGGTCACCATTGATCATAAACTGAACATATAAATATGCAGGTTAACTGAAAATTCTGTGGAGTGTAACTCTCGTTCTGACATCCTAAAGCCTGTCCACAAGACAGGAATGTAATGGAATACTCTCCACTTGGATGAGGGAAACTCCAACACTCATGAGGCTCGACACCATCCAAGACAAACAGCTCGCAAGACTGACATCCCTTCCATAAACATTCAATCCCTTCACCACTGACTAACAGTAGCAGTTGTGTACACCATCTATCCTTAGACAGCACTTTCCAAACCTGTGATCTCTACCAGCTAAAAGGAGAAGAGCAGCAGATGCAAGAGAACCCCATCACCTGCAAGTTCCCCATCAAGTCACACACCTGGAACTATATCACAGTTCCTTCACGGTCAGCGATCAAAATTCTGGAACTCCATTCCTAAGGTGTACTTAAACCACATGGATTGTAGCGGTTCAAGAAGGCAGCTCACCACCACCAAATTGGAGCTGGCAGTAAATGCTGGACTAGCCAGCGAGACCCACTCCATGAACAAATGTAAAAAAACCTTGACTCCTGCTTTTGGAAGCATTTTTGGTGGTTTTGGGTTATATGGCATAATCTACCTATTACATCGGTGTGATTCTTGACCTTCAGGATTTCAGTTCTCTTCACCTTTGCTCTTGAGTCCAGTGATTGTATTTCAAGTGAAATCCTCGTCCTCAGTCCAATGTTCATCAGTCATGCAACTGTCTTGAATTTTCATAGACTCCTGCAGATGATGTAGAACAACTCATTAGCATAGTAAAATGTTCAAAGCGCTTCACAGTAGTACCATTGGACAAAAAAATTGACAAATCCATGTATGAAGACAGGTATCCAAAAACTTGAATTAAATGGTAGGTTTTAAGGAGCGTCTTGAGAGATGGGGGCGGGTTGAGTGATTGGTGCAAATTCTAGAGTATAGGGCGTAGGCAGCTGAAGGCATTGCCATTGACCACCCAGTGAGGGGGCAGAGGAAATTGGAGAAGTTCAAGAAGTCCGAGTTGAGCAGTGCAGAGATCTCGCAGTTGTTGGGAAAGGAAAGTTAGTGTAATCAAGGGGTGAAGCTATTAAGGGATATATTAATCTTTATTAGTGTCACAAGTAGGCTTACATTAACAATGCAATGAAGTTACTGTGAAAATCCCCTAGTCGTCACATTCCGGCGCCTGTTCGGGTTCACTGAGGGAGAATTCAGAATGTCCAAATTGTCTAACAGTGCGTCTTTCGGGACTTGTGGGAGTAAACCAGAGCGATATGAAAACGAGATGAGAATTTTAAATTTGAGGAATTGCTGGGCCAGGAGCTAATGTAGATCAGTGGGCACAGTAATTGGGTATGTACAGATCGGGGCTTTCTCCACGGGGACTGAGTGCCTTCCAAGTGCTCTTTCTATGAGCTGCTGCATGTAGTTGGGCATTGCAATGTTAAGTTTGATAATTAAAAGCTTGTTATTAGAATACCTGAGGAGCTGACACCGTATACTTTAAGGATGAACTCGTATACAAGCTGCAATTAATTCAGTGTCCCTCCCTCCCATTGCCCCCAGCTGTTCCAAGCTCCTCTCGTTTTTCTTTGCACCAATGGATTGAGTTTAAGATCCTTGCCCTAGTTTGGGAATCTCACACCTGATCATGGTACCATTCAGTGAATCTCCTCTGCAGCCTCTCCAGGGCCTTAACATCCTTCCTAAAACGTGATGCTCAGAATTAAATGCAGTACTGAGCCCGAACCAATATTCTATAAAAGGTTCAAACTAACTTGCTTTGCACTCTTATCATCTTTAGAAAATCAAGGTTCCCCATGCTTTTATTTTTAAACGGTCTTCCAAATTTTGTATTTTCACCTGTTTGTGTTTTTTGCTGTTTACCGATGTGTCTGTTTCCCAGCTCTCCCGTCGAGTCCATCTTATTTTATGCCATTACTACCCTCCACAATCTGCTCCTGCATCAGGAAGGGGCAAAAATGGCTGTCCGTTTGGCTGATGGGCTCCAGAAGATGGTTCCTCTTTTGAAAAAGAACAACGTGAAGTTCCTCGCCATCACCACAGATTGCCTACAGCTGCTAGCTTATGGGAATCAGGAGAGCAAGGTAAGAGAGCTCTGGGGATGGGGGTGGTGTCTGTTGGACCTTGGACTGGGAGCTGTGGAGGGAAGGTGGCTGGGCATGGAGAGCACCATCCTGGTGGGTCGTACAGTTCTCAAGGTCTGACCTTGCCAGTGTTGTAGCAGTGTCTAAGAACGTGCAAAGTGAACGGGCAGTGTGATGTAATCCTATTCATTGAAGCATGAAGAGGAAGTTTGAAGAAATGGAAAGACTGTGAAGCGAGTTGATTTGGCACTCCGTGTCAGTGAAGGTTCAGTTGGATGATTAACACAAGCAGGAGCCCAGATGATTGAAAGATTAAAAGACTTGAATTTGCACAGCGCCTAACACCTGTCAGTGTTCTGGACTGCCACCATGTTCTGTGTTCTCTTGGCGTAGTCCCTGGCTCCTGGTATGTGAAACCTAACTTCCCTGGACAGACTGTAGTCTTACTCTGGTACTTGCTTTAAACTGGTTTATTAACATTATATATATATATATATATATATATATATATATGTATATTTATTATATATTTACATAAAGGACAGATTTATGTCTCACCTACGGCCAGTGTGTTCCATCCCCTCTCTCCCTCTCTGAGTCTAGCATGTGGCTGCTGGTGTCATTGATACATCACCGTCTAAATCACTCAGCAGCATATCTATTCTATTAATACATTACAATTTTCAGAATCTCCAAAAATGCTTTACAGCCATCTAAGTGCTTTATAAAGTGTAGTCGCTGTTGTGGAGGAAGCGCAGCAACCGATTTGCACTTGGCAAGATCCCACTCAGCAATATGATGGCCAGGTGATCCGATTTAGTCATATTGGTTGAGGAAAAAATTCAGTCAGTGCTTCGGGGAGAAGCCTGCTGATCCTCTGAATGGCGGCTGGTTAATGTCTATCTGAGAAGCCAGCTGGGGCCTCGCTTTGAGGTCTCAAGTGAAAGATGGCACCTTCAGCAGTGCTGTACTCCCTCAATACTGCCACTGGTTGTTAGGCCTGAACCCACAACCTCTGACTCCAAAGCGAGGGTGCCGCTCATTGAGCCATGGCTGGTACTAAACTGAAGTCACCATTTTAATTGTGGGGAATGGGTGTACACGTGTCCAGTGAATTTGACCATAGGCTGTTATTTTGCGTGTGTCCTTTCTGATTTAGATTATGGCTGTTAGTCTGTGGTTGCTGAGTGAAAATCTGTAACCAGAGGTTGTTTTGTTTTTGTAGCTGATTATTCTGGCCAATGGAGGCCCAGATGCCCTTGTTCATATCATGAGGACCTACAATTACGAGAAGTTACTCTGGACCACAAGCCGTGTGCTGAAAGTTCTGTCTGTCTGTCCCAGTAATAAGCCTGCAATCGTGGAAGCCGGTAACTCCATGCCTCTGGAACCCATTCCTCCCTATCCCACCCACTGTTCTGACCATTTTTTTTACCTCTTCCTGTTTAGCTCGCTGCGCTGTACATATCCTGATTTGAATTGGCTGCTTTCAGTGACTACTTAATCTGTCTGGGCGTTTGTGAAAGAATTCATGGGAATTTTCTGGTTTTCTTTGCTGGGTAGATTTGCTGTGTCTCCAGTACATGAATGTTCTGTTAAACTATGCAATACTGTCTATGTGGGGTTTGCACATTCTCCCCGTGTCTGTATGGGTCTCACCCCCATAACCTAAAGATGTGCCGGCTAGGTGGATTGGCCAGGCTAAATTCCCCCTTGATTGGAAAAGTTACAAACAAAATAAAACTGCACAATAGATGGGGGTATTTCCAGAGCTGAGAGGATTATGGGTATTTTGGCCACCATTATTGACCAATTGCCACAATGCCACATTCTCGGTACCAAGCTGGCAGTGCAGCACCTGCCAAGCTGGCAGTGCAGCACCTGCCAAGCTGGCAGTGCAGCACCTGCCAAGCTGGCTGTGCAGCACCTGCCAAGCTGGCTGTGCAGCACCTGCCAAGCTGGCTGTGCAGCACCTGCCAAGCTGGCTGTGCAGCACCTGCCAAGCTGGCTGAGCAGCACCTGCCAAGCTGGCTGAGCAGCACCTGCCAAGCTGGCTGAGCAGCACCTGCCAAGCTGGCTGAGCAGCACCTGCCAAGCTGGCTGAGCAGCACCTGCCAAGCTGGCTGAGCAGCACCTGCCAAGCTGGCTGAGCAGCACCTGCCAAGCTGGCTGAGCAGCACCTGCCAAGCTGGCTGAGCAGCACCTGCCAAGCTGGCTGAGCAGCACCTGCCAAGCTGGCTGAGCAGCACCTGCCAAGCTGGCTGAGCAGCACCTGCCAAGCTGGCTGAGCAGCACCTGCCAAGCTGGCTGAGCAGCACCTGCCAAGCTGGCTGAGCAGCACCTGCCAAGCTGGCTGAGCAGCACCTGCCAAGCTGGCTGAGCAGCACCTGCCAAGCTGGCTGAGCAGCACCTGCCAAGCTGGCTGAGCAGCACCTGCCAAGCTGGCTGAGCAGCACCTGCCAAGCTGGCTGAGCAGCACCTGCCAAGCTGGCTGAGCAGCACCTGCCAAGCTGGCTGTGCAGCACCTGCCAAGCTGGCTGTGCAGCACCTGCCAAGCTGGCTGTGCAGCACCTGCCAAGCTGGCTGTGCAGCACCTGCCAAGCTGGCTGTGCAGCACCTGCCAAGCTGGCTGAGCAGCACCTGCCAAGCTGGCTGAGCAGCACCTGCCAAGCTGGCTGAGCAGCACCTGCCAAGCTGGCTGAGCAGCACCTGCCAAGCTGGCTGAGCAGCACCTGCCAAGCTGGCTGAGCAGCACCTGCCAAGCTGGCTGAGCAGCACCTGCCAAGCTGGCTGAGCAGCACCTGCCAAGCTGGCTGAGCAGCACCTGCCAAGCTGGCTGAGCAGCACCTGCCAAGCTGGCTGAGCAGCACCTGCCAAGCTGGCTGAGCAGCACCTGCCAAGCTGGCTGAGCAGCACCTGCCAAGCTGGCTGAGCAGCACCTGCCAAGCTGGCTGAGCAGCACCTGCCAAGCTGGCTGAGCAGCACCTGCCAAGCTGGCTGAGCAGCACCTGCCAAGCTGGCTGAGCAGCACCTGCCAAGCTGGCTGAGCAGCACCTGCCAAGCTGGCTGAGCAGCACCTGCCAAGCTGGCTGAGCAGCACCTGCCAAGCTGGCTGAGCAGCACCTGCCAAGCTGGCTGAGCAGCACCTGCCAAGCTGGCTGAGCAGCACCTGCCAAGCTGGCTGAGCAGCACCTGCCAAGCTGGCTGAGCAGCACCTGCCAAGCTGGCTGAGCAGCACCTGCCAAGCTGGCTGAGCAGCACCTGCCAAGCTGGCTGAGCAGCACCTGCCAAGCTGGCTGAGCAGCACCTTGCTGCGACAACAATCTCACCGGTTCAATTTCCTACTTATGGGAGGGCTGTCTCGTCGCGACACTGAGCTCTAATAATGGGTGGTGTACACACTCTAGCATACAGATTTTGGGACAAAATGAAAGGGTTTGATCGAGTCAATGTAGAGGAGATATTTCCACCCTGGGAGGGCGGGGTTGGGAAATGCAAAATTAGAGTGAATCAGTTTAAGATGGTTACTAATACATCCAGTCAGGAATTCAGGAGAAACATCTTTGCCCAGAGTGTACACCTGTAGGCCCAATGGCCTGTGCAGTGCTGTAAATTCCATGTCACCTCTGTTATGTTGGCATCTTCTTGGAGAGGGATCTTTGCACAGGGCTTTTGGTTTCCATGGTCACAGAGGATGAAGAGCTGTTGTACATTATGAGATATTCTATTGGATCACTGAACAGTTGTCAGGTTTCACAAGTTGTTCAGCTGATGCTGTCAGAGCTCCAAGCTTCGTGTTTAGATTTCCGACGTGCAACCCCATTTCACTGGATTGAGTTTTGTCTCTTATTGGGCAGGTGGGATGCAGGCACTGGGCTCGCACCTGGGCAGCTCCAGCCCCAGGCTGGTTCAGAACTGCTTGTGGACGCTGAGAAATCTCTCTGACGCAGCAACAAAACAGGTAAGGTTCTCTGACTGTGGTATAGCACCCGAAAAGTATTTTTTGAGAAGTGTAACCATTGTTATAATGTAGGGAACATGACAACCAATTAGTGCACTGCAAGATCGCACCAATATCATGACCAGATGATCTGTTTTCAGTATTTGAGAAATAAAGATGGTTGTGACTCTGGACATTCTCAACTCCTCCTTTGAATTGTGCAGTGGGTCCAGCTGGAAGTGAGTGTGCAGTGGGACTTGAACTCCTAACCTTCCTGACACTGCCCACTGAGCCATTGCTGACTCTTTCAGCCTTGATTATTTGCTCAAGTCTCAGGAATGTGGCGATCAATGTATTTTTGTCCAATTCCGTGTTTGGCGTTTTTGGCCTTCCCGAGGGCACCTCCAATTTGGATCAATTAAACCAGTGAGATTTCCAGCCCATCAGTTGCGTGTCAAATGTTTGTTAGAATGATTCAGAACTAATTCTTGTGTCTTTCTCCACCTCCAATATTTAGTCAAATTTCTGATAAGACTCTGTCTCTATCTCTGCTTCAATCACTCCCCGTGCCACAGCACATCTTCCATGGCCCGGAAACCCTCTGACAACATATCTCAGTGATTTCTCATCACTGACTCCCCTAGTCACTCTATTCAAACCCTGCCTGCATTACCATTTTTACCTAATCTTCGTGTAGCCTTCTCTTGCTCAACTGGGGAGGTGGCGGTATAGTGGATATTGATAAATCTGATAGGCAAATGAGAAATGCCCTTGCCTAGTGAGGGGTTAGAATGTGAAACAACACAGGAAGTAGTCATGGTCAAGAAAACCGTCTGGATGCCTCATCAGGAACTTGATGAGTACATAGGAGGGTTTAAAAAAATATTAATTCCTGTGATGTGGGCCAGCATTTATTACCAATCCCTAATTGCCTTTGGAAAGGGAATAGGCAGAATATGTGAACCTAAAAACGAGCAGCAGCGGGCTGTACAGCCCATCTAGCTTCCTCTGTTAATCAATCAACGGCTGGGAGGAGGTCGATGGGACAGGAACACCACAGAATGATTGGGCCGAATGGTCTGTTTAATGGGCAAGTTTGATGTTTTGCATGTGTGTGTGACTGGCAGGACTGCTTATGAAGATGTGAATTGTGTAATCACTAATGCAAAGTGTATTCTTGTCCGCAGGAGGGGTTAGATAACCTTCTCAACACACTGGTCCACCTTCTGCCTTCAGATGACATTAATGTGTTGACTTGTGCCACTGGCATCCTCTCCAATCTCACCTGCAACAATGCAAGGAACAAGATGGTGGTGTGCCAGGTGGAAGGCATCGAGGCCCTGGTCCACACAGTACTGCGAGCGGGCGAGAAGGAGGACATCACTGAGCCAGCAGTCTGTGCTCTTCGGCACCTCACCAGTAGACACCAAGAGGCTGAGATTGCCCAGAACAAAGTGCGTGCCAATTACGGCATGCCTGCTGTGGTCAAACTTCTCAATCAGCCCTTCCACTGGCCACTGATCAAGGTGAATTGGTGCGCTGCAACGGGAACCATGATTTCAGCAGCTGTGCCCTGATACTGGGGACTGCTCTGGGTGGGGGGGGGGAAGGTCATGGCAGCATTCACTCGGTGTCGGGCACATGGGGGAGGGGGAGGGGGTTAAGGGTTGCTGGGCAGATGGGGGTGGAGGGGGCACTTTGTTAGTGTTGCTGGAGCTGTGGAACCCAGGCAGTTTGAGATGCAAATTTGGTATGCAAGTGGGCATGTACTGGGCTAGCAGTGGTTAGAGTTCAAACCCCTTTGGAGTGGATTTAGAAACTGAGTTTGAAATGAATCTGCCAAATTATTATAAAAGACACACAATGTTTATTGATGTCCTTGAGGGAGGGACCTATCAATGAGGTAAAGTCACCGTGGTCCCAGATGACCATGGGCTGCTTTCCCGTTTGAAGGGGGGGAGAGCTGACTGGTGGTGATTTAACCTGAGCATCATCACACTTCAGGTGAGGGGAAAGGGTGAGAAGGCGGGGCCTTCATGAATAACGTCCGTCAGTACGGGGATTGAACCCTCGCTGCTGGCCTCGCTCTGCAACACGAACCAGCTGTCTAGCCAACTGAGCTAAACCGGCCCCCACCCAGTGCTGGCTCCACATGAGCCTTCACTCCTATATTTTAAAATCTACTCTCTGGTTGTGAGCATTGCTGGTTGGACCCACCCCTAATTGCCCTTCTGAATGTGGTGGTGAGCTGCTGCCTTGAACCGCTGCAGTCCGTGGGGTGTAGCTACACCCCCAGAAGTTTACTTTTATTATTCCCGTGGGAAGATGGAGGTGGGCAAAAAACTGACTGGGGCACCACATCCCAAGAAGAAACATTTTAAAATGCCATGGTAATGCAGGCGATCAGAAGCCTGGGCGTGCTCCGTGTCAGCACCTGTCAGCAACTTTCACTAGTTGGCCAGCTGTATACTCTCCAATCGGGCAGGAGAATGGGGACCTGCATTAGGCCACATGACCAGCTGAACCCTCACACCAGCATGTGGAAGGATCGGGTAAAAACACGAGATTGGAGCAGGAGTAAATCATTCGGCCCATCGAGCCTGCTCCACCATTCAATAGCACCATGGCAGGTGATGGGATCAGCTCCATTTTCCTGCCTGCTCCCCTTATCCCTTAATTCCCTGAGACCCCAAATCTGTCAATCCCAGCTTTACGTATGTTCAACGCTGGAGCATCCACAAGACCCTAGGGTCGAGAATTCCTGAGATTCACAACACTTTCAGTGAATAGATTTTTCCTCAGCCCAAAATGATTGGCCCCTTGTCCTGAGACTGAGCCCCAACCAGCAGGAAGTCTCTCAGCGTCAACCCCATCAAGCCCTTTCAGAATTTTGTAGGTATTGGGCCACCTTTGGCCATCCTTTTGCAAGATTGCAAAGTTAAAAGCAGTATTTGTTGCGCTGTTTCTATGTGTGTCTTCAGAATTGTGCCACCTGTATCAATTTTAACATTTGTTTTCTCTCTTTTCTACTTGCAACTACCTGCCAGGCCACTGTTGGACTTGTCCGCAACTTGGCACTGTGCCCAACTAATCACGCTCCCCTCCGGGACAATGGTGTCATTCCCCGACTTGTCCAGCTCCTAGTGAAAGCTCACCATGAAACACAGCGACAAGCATCTGGAGGTGGACAGCAGCAATACATGGTATGTAAAAAGTGATTCCAGGCACACGCCACCTACTTGTATCCTGCTCCCTGTGTGACTCTTGCGTGAGCAGTCCTGAAATGTTTGTGCCGTACTTCAAAACTTCCAACTGCTGTGGTGTGGGTAGAGATTGAGCTCAGCTGTGTTGCCTTCAGTGGATCAATAGCTGACCGTTTTGGTCCCCACAATTAAATTGGTCCCTTTTGGTGAGATCTTGAAGCTGCTGTTCTTTGTTAACAGAGTTGGTCCTCAACTTGGGGGATGGGGGTAAATGTTGAAATAAGTGAGTGACAGTGTAAAGTGCACGTTGGACACCTGTGATTTGCAGCATTGGTACTAATCAGTGCCCTGTGGCCCACCAGGATGGAGTACGAATGGATGAGATTGTGGAAGGCTGCACAGGAGCACTGCACATTCTTGCCCGGGATCATGTCAATCGGACTGAAATCACTCGTCTCAACACAATCCCATTATTTGTCCAGGTAAGTTGCATGTCGATTGATACACGAAACTTTTACAATCGCCAAGTCCAAACAGGACATGGAATATGATTGAAAGAAAAAGAAAATGCATTTATAAATCAACTTCTATATTCTCACATCCCAAAATGATTCATAGTCTGTGATGTCTATCTGATATGTGGTAAGGAACTGGACAATCTCCCATTCTTCTACAAGTATCATTTCACAGTTTCACATCTCCTCATGGAAATGTATTTTAATAGATGTACCCCTCACCGATAACTTTTGTTTATTATCACTTAAATTATTTTTGCATTCACAGAACCTAAGCTCATCAGCTTTATTCTTGTCAAATATAAACACCCTTCTACCAAGTTTGATTATAATTTTGACTGGTCTAATGTAGTATCAAATAAATTTTCGTTCTTTCCTTTGGGAACCGTTTCGCCCCACCCTGTTAGAAAATTCCAGTTCCTGTCTTTATATCAATTGTTACGTCAGCCTGAAACTGACCATTGTTTCAAGGACACTGGCCCAGTGATAGTTTACATTGACTTAAACGTCCAGTTTAACTGGAAACGTTAATTCAATAGTGGTGTAACTGAGGCCAGGCAGGGGATTTTGATTAGCCCTTTTTTTTTTTTTACACATTGCCAATTGTTTTCCCGGGAAGCTCACTGGAAGGAAGCTCTGTCGGCACGGATTGAAGACAAAATGAGCTTCCCGACGACACCCTCAGCCCACAGTCAAACAAACCAGTTATGTGTGGACTGGAGCGAGATGTTAGAACGATTACGTTGTGTGTAAAACTGTCTCCCAGCAAGGAGAGGCGTGAGGGCAACTTTTATCAGGAATGAAATTATACCGCAAGTGTTAAATCATTGAAGGGTGGCTCGTGGCACAGTGGTTAGCACTTTACGGCACTTTAATTTAGGTACTCTTAATTTATTTTTAAGGGGTATTAAATCATTGTCTCTCAGTAAAGAAGTTTATCTTTGGATTTCCACGTAACTTGGTGACTGCTATGTGTTCTTCTCCCTCCAGCTCCTGTACTCTCCTGTTGAAAACATCCAGCGCGTCGCAGCTGGGGTCCTGTGTGAACTGGCACAAGACCGGCATGCAGCAGAGATAATAGACCAAGAGGGGGCCACAGCGCCCCTCACAGAGATGCTGCACTCCATGAACGAGGGTATTGGTGAGTGATGGATATTCTCCTGGTGACACTCACTGTCACCCCCTGGGGTGTAAATGGGGTGCTGTTTGGGGAAAGGGTAGAGAAAGGGACTAAAGTTGAACTCTGTGCCTTTGGACAGGACAAATAATTCAGCCAGGGCGTCTGATCAGGGCTTTGAAATGTCTTGTCCCAGAAGGGATTAAACAAATTCAATAAAATGGTGCACGATGGAGCCAAACAGGATAGTCCCTTCCTAAAGCAGAACGGTCGAATGAGTTCTGAGCCACTGAGCAATTTGATAAAAATAAGGGAGGAACTAACGGGTTATAATAGCATCGTAGAATTTACAGTGCAGAAGGAGGCCATTCGGCCATCGAGTCTGCACCGGTCCTTGGAAAGTGCACCTACTTACGCCTCCACCCTATCCATGTAACCCAGTAACCCCACCTAACTTTTGGACACCAAGGGCAATTTAGCATGGCCAATCCACTTAACCTGCACATCTTTGGACTGTGGGAGGAAACCGGAGCACCCGGAGGAAACCCATGCAGACACAGGGAGAAAGTGCAAACTCCACACCCACAAGTGACCTGAGGCTGGAATTGAACCCGGGTCCCTGGAGCTGTGAGGCAGCAGTGCTAACCGCTGTGCCACCGTGTGTTATGGTGAGGGCTAACTGAAGGGGGCAGACAAAAGTTGATGTTGAGTATAAACACTGCCGTGAATCAGTTGTTTCTGTGCTGTAAATGATATAAATCTGTGACCTGTTGTGTCTCGTGTTCTGTCTGGACACACTCACTCATTCTGAGGCTCTCTCACCAGTTCCCTCGGGTGCTGTAGATTTTGGATTTCTCGTGGTAAGCGCTACTTGGGTGATATGTTGGTCCTTTCTCTCTGCTCCACAGCGACCTATGCTGCTGCGGTGCTGTTCCGGATATCGGAAGACAAGCCCCAGGATTACCGGAAGCGACTGTCCATTGAATTGACTAGCACCCTCTTTAGAAATGACCCAGAGGCCTGGGATGCGGTATGTACTCTAGATCACACACCAGTCCCTGACACCACATAATAGACTTGGTCGCAATATTTCATCCCTAAAGGAACAACAGCTGCATTGATAAATTGGCCAAGAGACAGATGCAGTAGTGGCCCTCCAAACCTGTGCGATCACGATTCCCCAACTTTAAAAAAAAAAAACCTTCTGACCTTTCTCGGTCCGTATCTCTCTATCTCCTCCCTATTCATTTATCTATCCAGATGCCTCTTAAATGTTGCTACTGTGCCTGAGTGTGCTTCCACCACATCCTCTGGCCGTGCGTTCCAGGCACCCACCACTCGCTGCGTGAAAAACTCAACCCGCACATCTCCCTTAAACTTTCCCCCTCTCACCGTGAACCTGTGCCCCCTGTGTAATTGACACTTCCACCCTTGGAAAAAGCCTCTGACTATCCACCCTGTCTATGCCCCTCCTAATTTAGACCTCTATCAGATCTCCTTCAGCCTCTGTCTTTCCAGTGAAATCATTCCTAGTTTATTCAACTTCTCCTCATAGCCGACACCCTCGAGACCAGGCAACATCCTGGTGAACCTTCTTTGCACTCTCGCCAAAGCTTCCACGTCCTTCTGACAATGTGACCAAAACTGCGCGCAACACTCCAAAATGCAGCCGAACCAAGGTTTTATACAGCTGCAACATGAGTTCCCAACTCCTGTACCCAATGCCCTGGCTGATGAATGCAAGCACACCGTATGCCTTCTTAATCACCTTGGCCACCTGTGTTGCCACTTGTAGGGAACTGTGGACCTGCACTCCCAGATCCCTCTATATTAATGTTCCTAAGGGTTCTGCCATTTACAGTATAATTCGTACCTAGATTTGATTTTCCAAATTGCATTACCTCGCATTTGTCTGGATTAAACTCCATCTGCCATTTCTGTGCCCAAGTCTTCAATCTATCCATATCCTGTTGCATCCTCTGACTGGGCACTATTAGCAACTCCGCCAATCTTTGTGTCATCCGCAAATTTACTAATCAGACCACCCAAATCTTCCTCCAGATCATTTATTTATATATATATATATCATGTGATTTTAATTTTTGTACCAGTCTGCCATGTGGGACCTTGACAAACGCCTTACTGAAGTCCATATAAACTACATCCACACCCCTTCCTGTATAATTTTTCTTTGTCACCTCTTCAAAAAACTCAATCAAGTTGGTGAGACACGGGCAGCACAGTGACGCAGTGGTTAGTACTGCTGCCTCACGGCGCTGAGATCCCAGGTGAGACAGAATCTTTGAATGTTTTTAAGGTGGTTTAATTCTTGATGAGCCAAGGTGACCGGTTATTGGGGGGTAGGCATGGAATGTGGAGCTGAGGTTACACTCCGATCAGCATGGCCAATTCCTGTTATTGTCATGTGATAGTACCTTTAAGAAATGGGTGTTTACAGGGCAGCACGGTGGCACAGTGGTTAGCATTGCTGCCTCACGGCGCCGAGGTCCCAGGTTCGATCCCGGCTCTGGGTCACTGTCCGTGTGGAGTTTGCACATTCTCCCCGTGTTTGTGTGGGTTTCGCCCCCACAACCCAAAGATGTGCAGGGTAGGTGGATTGGCCATGCTAAATTGCCCCTTAATTGGAAAAAATGAATTGGGTACTCTAAATTTATTTTTAAAAAAGAAAAAAATGGGTGTTTACTACTGCAGTGATGTCAGAGTGGGTGGAGCTGGGCTGTCTGTCAGCTTTTTACTTGCGTTTTTGAGCAGGCTGCAGGGTGTGTTTTAGTTTTGTTTTCAGTGTTGGAGCTGAAGCCAGACAGAGCAGGTGTACTGCTGTTCTCTCTGCCATCAAAAGACTTGATCATTTGGTGAATTCAGAATTATAAATGTTCTCAGTAGTGAATGTAAACCTAATGTGCTTCTGTTGAAAGATGTTTCTTCTGTCTTCTGGAGGTTGTTTGGGAAGTTATTAAGCATTACTTAGTGTTGTATTCTTTGGGGGTTGTATTTGAGTTAATGGTTGCTAAGATGTTCACTCTGTTTCAAAAAGGTTAACTTGAGTTCATAGAATAAACATTGTTTTGCTTTAAAAAATACTTTTCCATTTCTGCTGTCCCACACCTGTAGAGTGGGCCGTATGCTGCTCATACCACAATCTAGTAAAAGTCAGGTGAACTCCATGATACACTTTGGGGTTCTCTAAACCCTGGCCCATAACATTATGTTCTTATTATGCCGAGGGATCATTTCCATCCTGGGAGGACAGACCGTGCCTCAGTTTTACTGTTTCAAAGGCAGCAACTGAGTCAATATTGCACTAGAGTGTCAGCTTCGATCCCGGGCTTGGGTCTCTGGAGTGGAACTCTGACTCCGTCAGGATGCTACTCACTGAGCATGGCGATTGTCGGGCATCTTCCAGCCAAATCCTGCTGTATAATGAAAGTTGAGCTTTCTGGCGAAGGATTGATGGAGGTATTAGGGGTGGTGGAGGAGGATGCTGTAGGGAGAGCATTGGATGTCTGTCACAAGCTTTTCCTAACTGGACAATCGAATTGAATGTGGTGTGGTTAAGTTGACAAATTGCTAGAGCAGTTGGCTGGGGGTGTGGGGCAGACAAAGCGAGGTGGGGAAGGGGTGGTCAGAAAGGGGATATGGAGGCAGCTGTAGGATGAGGGAAGGGGTTGTGTTGGCATTCTTCCTTGACTCCTGCTAATACTTGCTCTTTATCCATCCTAGGCTGAGCGACTGATGGCTGTAGATGCTTATCATGATGGTAAGTGTGAGGGGCGAAGCGTGTGGTGCTCGGGGCAGGCTGTGTATGTATGCTCACGTGCCCCCGCTGCCTGTGTATGTGCATATCTGTATCATCTCATGGCGGCACAGTGGTTAGCACTGCTGCATCGCTGCGTCAGGGGCCAGGGTTCAATTCTGGCCTACTGTCTGTATGGAGTTCGCATGATCTCCCCGTGTCTGCGTGGGTTTCCTCCCATAATCCAAAGATGTGCAGATTAGGTGGATTGGCCATGCTAAATTGCCCCTTCGTATCCAAAAGGTTAGTTGGGGTTACTGGGGGGTTAAGTGGATAGGGTCGATGCTCTTTCAGAGGGTCGGTACAGACTCCATGGGCTCAACGGCCTCCTTTTGCGTTGTAGTGATGCTATGATTATGCATTATTACTTACTAGACATTTATATATCAATAGAAAGGAATGTGTAGTACGTGTCTGCACATTTGTGTATTATTTGTCTCAAGTTTTCATTGGCTAGCCGGTGTCCAGGCACCTTGAGCTCAGTGCGACCGGAATTGTTTGAAGCTGGTTGATGTGATCAGTGTCGGAATTTCAGATATATTGCATTATATGTCTTTGGTGCAGTAAGGGATAAAAGCTGTGTTAGTGTGTATGACTGCTGCAGTAGTGTTTTAAAAATCCTGGTTTGAAAGACAGCTAGGCTTTTTGAGCCAGAGGTACAATTTGTTTTTAATTTAGAGTACCCAATTGTTTTTTTTTTTTCAATTAAGGAGCAGTTTAGCGTTGCCAATCCACCTACCCTGCACATCTTTGGGTTGTGGTGGTGAGACCCACGCAGACACGGGGAGTAAGTGCAAATTTTACAAGGGCAGTGACCCGCCTCCTTGGCGCTGTGAGGCAGTAGTGCTAACTACTGTGCCATTGTGCCACTTGAGCCAGATGTACAATTAAAGGATCATAAAAGCTTGGGCTAATCGACTTGGATTAAGAAGGTTCCCTGGCCTATTGATGATTAGACATTGTGTCCAGCTTAGGGAGAGGATATAGTTAACGGGAGGCGCCGGAGTTGAAGTCCTCAGTTATTGATGTTTTCAGGGTTAGTTTGTGGCTGGAAGGTGAGCTCAGAAGGTTTCTGAAAAAATACAGCCAGAGATTCTGCATTGTTCTGACAGGCGGTCAGGTCTCTTTCTGTTAAGCAGTCTCAAAAATCTCTGTGGTTTATCCAAGACCTATCTAAGCAAGTAATCCTGGATCTGCTAACTGTATTTAAAAGTAATAACCATTATTATCAGAAGTAGTCTTACAATTAAGTTACTGTGGAAAAACCCCTAGTTGCCACACTCCGATGCCTGACCTGAGATGGTTTTGTTGTTTGAGTGGGAATAAAGATAGTAGAAGGGTTATTGTGTCACTGTGTTGATAGGCATTGTTTAAGGGGTAATTGTAAGTTCTTATCGCGTGATGTTAAAGATATTCTAATACTGTGTCAGTAATAAAGTTTGTTTTAATCTACCACATCCCTATTTTGTGTGAAATCACTCCTCAAGCGAGGTATCCTTTCCTCACAGACGTACAAAATTTAAACAAAATATTGGTTTCCTGTCCAGTATCCGAGACTGTTGGAGTCTGATCAGGGATCGGCATAGTGGATGGGTAGGTCGCCTCCCCCTTCCTTGGAAGAAAATCACTCCGGACTGCAGTGCCTGTAGGAGCCTGCCATTTGTGTTGAGTGCAGTTGTAGTCTGTGATCTGTTTTCTGGAGTGGATGGTGTTTGTGCGATTGGGTCTTTTAGCAATATGTTGAAAGAATCCTGAAGCAATTGCAATTGAGCAGCCCCAGGATTCTATGCAGCAAATCCATTTGATTGGGAGGGAGGTGAGGTTGGTTTGGCTAAGTTGGCACTCATGGCATCTTATTTGTTTGTACTTCTTTCCAACACATATGACTTCAAAGTACTTCTCCCACCTGGTGATCCCAACATGCCTTTTGTAAACTCGGAACCTGGGATGACTATGAACCGTGAAATGATGAGTGATGAACTATACCAGGTGGAAAGACTAATGCAAGAAGAGAACAACTCGTATCCGTGTTAGACTTCACATCAATCATTCCACAAGGTATTATCAATTTATGGTGAAAATCTGGCAATTTTACAAAATGTCAAACATTATTTTGACACCAGGTTGTCCATGATCGGGAGAATGGGATGAATTTTCTGATGATGGCCTCCTGGTACTGAATCAAACTGACATTTTGCGAGGATATAAATTTTCTGTTATTAAAATATACCAAACAACATTACCAAGGCGGAGGTCAGAAAACCCGATTACTGTAGATCAAGTTTCCTAAATTTAAACACTCTTGAATTTGGTGTTTTTTAAATTTCTTTCCACTTGTCGACGATGGGAGTCACCCCCAGCTGGGATGACATTTAGGGAGTTATTCTACACAGGATGAACACCTGATATTTAGATAGCATTTGTCATGGCCTCACCACATCCTAAAGCATTTGACAGGCACTGAAGTATTTATGAAGTGTCGTCACTTTTGCAATGTAGAGAACGTGGAAACTAATTTGCGTAGAGCAAGCTCCCACAAACAGCAGCTTGACTGCACAGATTCTGTTTAGCGATGTTGCATGAGAAATAAATATTGGCCAGGGTGGGAGATCTCCCCTGAAATTTGGAATCGTGACCATGGGACCTCAGTCAGATTGGTGAGGTCCAATGACTCATCTGAATTCTGATGCCTATGGCAGTGCAGCGTTCCTTTAGCAGTGGCCCTGGGAGTGTCGGCCTTCGAATGTGGGTTCAGGTCTCTGGATGGGGCTTGAGCCCATGGAGGTAAGAGTATGATGCACTGAGCCATGGGTACCATCACCCAGCTGGACTAAGACTGTGGAAGGGTTGTGGAGACGCTGACTTCGAGCAATTGTTCGTTTCCATGCTGCATGAGGACGGGGTCGGTCCAGATAACGGAGGCCTGCACTCCGTGGCCCCACCTTCCCAGCAGAACCCGTTGCCTAGAAATAGTCGCTGTTTTCAGGGCTAGAGGGAGGAAGAAATTAGCAAGCCAGAATAGGTGATAGGTGTATTATTCCTGCAACTCCAGACAGTGATTATAGTAAGATGGTTCATCTCACTGCTGTTGCTCCTGTGAAGGTGACTGACGTTGAGTAAGTGAACGGGAGCTGAGCATTCTCGACAATGGGAACGGTGGGCTTTTTGAACAATTTGTGTTTTGCTGATTCTGACTTTGATCTTTTTCTCTCGACAGCCTTGAACTGTGAATGAAGTTCAGGAGAGATCAGCAAAACTGCTTTTAACAGAGTGTTTGTGTGTGTGGCAGAGACTCGGACGTTGAATAGAAGTGCCTAACGGGCATCAAGGAAAGTCTGTGGGAAGCATTATCTGGAGCCTTTCAGTGTGGGACTAATTGAGGAAATTTTTGGTGTCAGGAAAAATTTCAGTGAGCAATCTCCAATCTGCCTAAAGGTTTCAGCTATGTTTAACTAGTTTCTCTATAATATGATCTTCAAATAAATAAATAACCTTCCTTTGGAAGACCCCTTTTCTCAGCTGTGAAAGCTACATTTTACCAAAGCATTATTTGTTTTTAACCAGCTTCATTCTTGTTTTAGAAACTTAAAGGTTACATTTATGCAAAATGTTTTGACTGTTTCTTTCTTTCTGTGAAGACAGCTGCTTGCATTGGGATGGGTGAGCTTCCAATTGTTCTGTACCAGTCCCAAGGGATTTGCTAGAAGCATCAAAAATAAGCTTTCATTATCAATCTGTAACTTACACTTGCCTCGCTGATGTTTCACTGTTTCGAGATGCGAGGAAATGATTTTCTTGGGAGAATGGGAATCAATAAGTGATGATCGGGAAGCTTTTTTTCTGAATTGATTAACAAATTTAGCAGCTCAGTGCAAGTGGCCTTGCACTGTTAAATCTCCCTTGATCACTCTTCGGCTCAGTTCTGATCATTGCCAGGGTGTATTACTTGGGCTGCAGTTTGGTTTCCAAAAGCCAATGTCTGGGCTCCAGTGGAGTAATTGTGGGGAGTCAGCACAAGATGTTAACTGAGCTCTGGATCCATCTGACTGGCGATGGGGAGCAGGGACTGTCTGTCTGGATGTAACCTGCAGTAAGCTCGTAGCCATGAGCCCTCCCAAGGTTAGTAATCCCAGGATGTACCTAAACAAGGCAGCGTAGAAGGGGTAATGTACTGATGCTTTGCCTATCCTGATTTATTGATCTTTATATTAATGGTGGCTGGTGTTTTGTGTGGTTTCTTTTCCTGCTGTAACCATTTTAAACAGTTTTTCGGACTAATAGCAGTTTTCCTTTAAATTGTAAATTGTATGGTGATACAGGTCATTCATACACAGCATGGTTTCAATAAACCACCTTTGATAATTCCTGTAAGTTTTTGTAAAAAGCAAATTAAAAACAATATACCACACGTTATTTTGGCTCTGCTTTTTAGAAATATCGCAAATAACTTGGAGCATGCAACACAGGGGAAAGGGGCACTTAGTTCCTTAATTTGTGGTGATCTCTGCTTGTGTACACCCACCACAGCTCTGACCCAACTATTTAATCTCGACTCGAGCAGATTGAAGACTTTTATAAATATTCCCTGATCGAGACAATCGAGCAAATCTCTGAACAGCAGGTGGATGTCTTCATGGAATCCATGAACTCCACTTCAGCCTATTCCCGTGTACACCTCTGGACACCGAGGGGAGATTTTAGCATGGCCAATAGGGGCTGGTTTAGCACAGGGCTAAATCGCTAGCTTTGAAAGCAGACCTAGGCAGGCCAGCAGCACGGTTCAATTCCCGTACCAGCTTCTCCCAATAGGCGCGGAATGTGGCGACTAGGGGCTTTTCACAGTAACTTCCTTTGAAGCCTACTTGTGACAATAAGCGATTTTCATTTCATTTCATTTTTCATTTCAGTCACCTAACCTGCACACCTCTGGACACTAAGGTGCATACGCAGACACTGGGAGAACGTGCAAACTCCACACAGATAGTCACCCGAGGCCGGAATTGAACCTGGGTTTCTGGAGCTGCAAGGCAGCAGTGCTAACCACTGTGATCCCCCAAAATCTTGTTCCACCATTCAATTAAATCTTGGCTAATCTGTATCTGATCTCCATTTGCCCACCTCAGCATCATGTTTCTTGACACCCACACCTCCCAAAGATGTGGACCCCATCGGCTCTTGGGAACTCGGATTCCCCCCACTCCCTTCAAAGGACTGATTTCAACATCTCCAATTCCATTTAAAAAAAAAATTGATGCAAGGATTACTCTGTTAAACTTTTTCAGAATTTCTTTCTCGCAGAGTGCTGACGGCCTCCGTAATGAACTGATCCTTGGAGGCAGGAAATTAGACCTGCCACTTGCCCATTGAAACATTCTTGCAGTAAATGGGGGCAAAGTTTCAGTTTAATTGTGAATCTTAATGTTTAAAAAAAAAAGTTTAGTTTGTAGATGTTCAGTGACCCAAGTCCCTGCCAGTGCTATGCAGCAAGGTGAGGCACCTGAACAGATGTAGAGGCGTTTGGTTCACCGTTCGATGCTCAAGTACAAAGCATCAAGCTTTTCCCTTCCAGCTGGAGCATCAACTTTTAACTTTTGCTCCAAGGGGATCAACAAATGTGTTTTTCTCTGATTTCTGAAAGTTGGGAATGGGCTGGATTTGAAACTATTATTCCGACTCCGAGAAAAGCTGATTCCGTGATTTTGGCCCATTGCCAATGGTGCAGAGTTCATGCTCCGTTCCTTACCAGTAATTACCCCTGAGGAAGAGCTTTCTCGCTCCTCTCTCTCGCCTTCTAAAGGTGATTGCTTCTTGTTGGGGAACAGTTCCACAGCTGCTGCCTTCCAGTGTCTCAAAATGAAAACCCGCAGTGTTTAATAATATAATCTTCCTTAGTGTCACAAGTAGGCTTACATTAAAACCGCAATGAAGTTACTGTGAAAATCCCCTAGCTGCCGCACTCCGGCGCCTGTTCGGGTACACAGAGGGAGAATTCAGAATGTCCAAATTACCTAACAGCATGTCTTTCGGGACTTGTGGGAGGAAACCCACGCAGACACTGGGAGAACGTGCAAACTCCGCACAGACCGTGACCCATGCCGGGAACCGAACCCGGGTCCCTGGTGCTGTGAAGCAACAGTGCTAACCACTGTGCTGCCGTGCTGCCCATTAACTGCAATATTTACTGGAATATTGAACTTCAGAGGGCATCACATTGGGTCCGATTCTCCCAAGGACGACAGAGCAGTTTCCAATAAGTATCGCTGGATACCAAACTGGCGTGAAAATCCTGATTGACCGTTTTTTTTCCCCCTGAGTAGTTGTCGATACTGATGTTTATTAAAGTAGCATTTATCTGCCACCTTCTCTAGAATAGACTCCAGCTTCCACTCCCTCCTTCCACTCCTGTATCCGTGCCAGACTGGGAGTGACTATTCAGTGGGACCTTTGCTATCACCCACCTTTGCTGAATGTAGTTTATATCTGAGGTGAGGCAGTGGGGTGGATGGTAGAAGGTGGAGGGATCAGAGATTCCAAAACCAACTAACATGTTCAAAGGATATGATCCAAGCAACTGGAGCTCTTGTTACATCGAGCACCTTGTGTTGTCAAAATATCCAATTCCCTTTTCAAAGTTATTAAATTGCTTCAAAAGCCCTTTCTGTCTGTTCTAGGTCAGAACACACTATATATTTTTTTTAAACGCCATCAAAAATAATTAATAAATACATGAAAACTGTAACCATTGGCAGTTTATGGGGAAATAACGGAGCGGCAATTTGAACTTTCATCAAAGAGCTGGCACCAACCCAATTGGCTGTTTGGCCACCTCCTGTACTGAGATTCTTCTCTCCTCTCTGGCCCCTTAGCCAATTATCTCAGATCTGTGTCCTCTGCTTTCGGGCAGTTCTGCCAGTTACCCAGCATCGTAAAAAGCTGGGCACTGTCACACACGCCTGCTGTTGTTTAGTTAACTGTTAGGAGTGACTTATGCCGCATGAGTTGAAACATCCCATTGTGTAGCGATTAACAGACTTGTGCAGTTCATGGGTACATAAATGATGTGACTCACAGAGCAGGCCCCTCGTCCTTTCCCATTGAGAGTTGGAGCTGGTCCACTGACACACAGGGCCAATGTTGTGTTCATTTGGCAGCTGTCAGTTTTTTGTGAAGATGCGTATAGAGTCTCTATGGTTGATATCCTCATGGTCCTGAACAAATGAACCTTTGTCTTTAGTGTTCAGCATTGGCTGAATATGCTGCAGCCCATCGTAAACACAAATCCATCAGAGAGTCTGTTTGTTCCGATGAGGTTCCTCTCCAAGTCACTCACCACCCTGACTTGGAAATATATCACCGTTCCTTCACTGTCGCTGGGACAACATCCTGGAACTCCCTCCCTAACCGCACCATGGGTGTACCTACAGCCATGGTCTGCAGTGGTTCAAGAAAGCAGCTCACTGACACCTTCTCGAGGGGAAATTAGGGATGGGAAATGAATGCTGGCCTAGCCAGCAATGCCCACACCCCAAAAGTGAATTAAAAGAAATTTAAGTTGCATCAGGGGAATTATTGTTACAAACTCACTCCTGATAATTCAGCTCCTTCAGTCACCCCCCCCCCCCCCACCCCACCCAGCACCCTGTGTTACTGACTGTATCTCTACTGATGTTAATCCAGCTCCCTCACACTGTCACTCAGTAACCCCTCTCCCCCAGCACCCTGTGTTACTGACTGTATCTCTACTGATGTTAATCCAGCTCCCTCACACTGTCACTCAGTAACCCCTCTTTCCCCCCCCCCCCCCCCAAACACCCCAGGTAAATCATTGTGTGGAGTTCCTCAGGTTACAGTGCTTCACTGCTGGTCATCCCGTTTCCCTTCCTGACCCCATGCACATCCTGTCCCCATCCCTTCAAAATGGCCATCACGCGCTTCAAACCCTACCAGGGGCACCTCTGCCGTTGCAAACTATGATCCCACCTACAAACCCCTGCAAAATGTCTCTGCCTAATTTCTCCATAAACCCACTATGCCTCCCCGAACAGGCGCCGGAATGTGGTGACTAGGGGCTTTTCACAATAACTCCATTTGAAGCCTACTTGTGACAATAAGCAATTTTCATTCATATGAACACCTCCAATCACTTCCTCAGCCCTGAGGGAGGGGGCTGTAAATGTAGGCCATGCCACTGACTCCTGTATCCTTGAGACAAAATAAATGTGAAATATGCAGCCTTATTATCTGAAAATTACAATCTCTTTGTAATTGTGTTTGTGAAGTTGAGGTGCGTGAGGGTGGGAGATGAAGTAAGTTAAGGATTTGTGTTTCACTACTGCAGCTTGCTGCAAGACTACTTTCATCAATATGTGTAATTGTCAACGCACTGATTGTTAACAGCAACCAAACATACGGTGACTACACAAGGAAAGAAAGGCGAGCATTGTTAGTCACTGAATAGAATTGTAGACAGTTTGTGCAATGTGCTCTCTCTGACATGCCCTTGGAGACGGGAACAGATTCCCAGCTGCTGCCCAAGGTCGTGAAGTCAAGGCTGTCTTCTGTTTCAGATGCTAATGGCCTGCCCTCCCATTTCAGAGGCTCACCCTACATTAACCCTTCTATGGCCCCAGCAACAGATGCAGGGCCATGTCCCCAAACTCTGCTCTCACTTGAGCAGGCATGCTAGTCTCTTACACAACGGCTGGAATCACAGTGTTGCCACATTTTGAAATGCATTAAATGTCCAGAGTGCTGGGAGAGGGTGTGGGCGGTGGGGGTGTTTGAACTACACCAATGGGATCTTTTATATCCACTCGGGGAAAGCAGGCAGGGCCTTGCTTTTACATCTCTGAAAACCAGCACCTCTGACAGTGCAGCATTCTCTCTGTTATGTAGCAGAAGATTTTCCGGAATGAGATTTCAGGGTTAGTGAGATTTCTGGGAATAAGGACTCGAGTTAATATTCAGCGAGAGAATGGGGTGTTCAAGATCCGCTTCGGGCAGTTTTTGAATTTTGGAAACCTATGAAGTAAAGACTGGGATCAGTGAATGTGAGCACGCTGCTGTCAGCTCGTCATTAACAAAGGGGGTGGCCGCAGTGGAGGTTGGATTTGGGACTGGATCGGATGGAGTGGGCGTATTTGTTCGAGGTATTGAGGCGGTTCAGGTTTGGACAGGGGTTTGTGGATGGGGACCGGCTGCTGTATAAGGCGCCGATGGCGAGTGCGCAGACGAAGCGAGTGAATTCGGGGTACTTTGGGAAGCACAGTGGGACAAGTCAGGGGTGCCTGCTCTCCCCATTGCTTTTTCCCTTGGCGATAGAGCCACTGGCAATGGCACTTAGGGCTGTCGGGGGATTGAATGGGAGTTGCCGAGCATAGGGTTTTGTTAAAGGTGAATGACCCATTATATATTTCAAACCAATTGAGCTGCATTGGGGGGATTATGGTGATTTTAGGTGAATTTGGCTGGTTCTTGGGATATAAATTGAACATGGGAAAGAGTGAGGTGTTCCTGATCAATGCTCGGGGGCAGGAAAGGAGGTTGGGGGAGTTGCCATTGGGGTGGTGGGGATGAGCTTCAGGTACCTCGGTACCCAGGTGGGACTGGGCCCAGCTGCAGAGGTGGATTTTTCTCGATTGGTGGAGGGGATGAAGGCAGATTTTAGGTGGTGGGATGTTTGCCATTGTTGCTGACGGGATGGGTGCAGACAATAATAATGATGGTGCTCCTTCAGTTTCTGTTTGTTTCAGAACCTCCCTATCTTTGCCCCAAAGTTGTTTTTCAGGAATGTTAAGGGGTTGACCTCCAGGCTTGTGTAGGCGGGGAAGGCCCCACAGGTGTGGCCGGCTTTTTTGGAATGGGGGCACGGCTGGAGTTGCCGAGTTTGATGAATTATTATTGGGCTGCAAATACTGCGATGGTGAGGAAATGGGCCGTGGAGGAGAGGTCCGTTTGGAGATGGGTGGAGGGGGCATCGTGTAGGGGGACGGGTTTGAGGGCTTTGTTGTTGGTGCCACTGCCGTTCTCACCGGCCAGGTATTCCGTTAACCCAATGGTGGTGTCGGCTTTGAGGGTGTGGGGGCAGTGTGGGTGGCACTTGGGGTTAGAGGGTTTGAGGGTGTGGGGGCAATGTGGGCAGCGCTTGGGGTTAGAGGGTTTGAGGGTGTGGGGGCCGTGTGGGTGGCACTTGGGGTTAGAGGGTGTGGGGGCCGTGTGGGCGGCACTTGTGGTTAGAGGGTATGTCATTGTGGGCGCTGATTTGCGATAACCATAGGTTTGTGCCGGCGAGATTAGATGTGAGGTTCCGGGGGGTGGCAGCAGGCGGGGGATTGAGTATTTGAGGGAATTGTTTACAGGGGTGAATGTGCGGGGTTGGAGGAGGTGGAGGGATTGTTTGAGTTGCCCAATAGGAATGGTTTTAGGTAGCTGCAGGTTGGGGATTTTGTGAGGAGGGAGGTGCCGTCCTTGCCGGGGCTGCAGCCTCTGGCGCTGCAGGATAGGCTCTTGTCGGGGGACGAAATAGGAGGGTGCTGGATATTTACAAGGAACTGATGGAGAGGGAGGGCGCCCTGGTGGAGGATGGGAGGAGGAGTTGGGAGAGGAGGTGGGGTCGTGACTTGGTCGGAGGCCTTGCGGAGGGTGAACGCATCCTTGTGTGCGAGGTTAAGCCTCATCCAGTTTAAAGTTGTGCAAACGGCCCACATGATGGTGGTGAGGATGAGCAGGTTTTTGAGGGGGTCCACCTGTTCTGGCCTGACCTCGACTGAGGGGGTTTTGGCAGGGGTTCTCGGATATAATGTCCGATGTTCTGGGTGTGAGGGTGGTCCCAAGGCCGGGGGTGTCGGAAGTCCAGGTGGGGAGGGAGGCTGATGTTTTGGCCTTTGCCTCCCTGATAGCCCGGAGACGGATTTTGTTGTGTTGCCGGAACTCGGAGCCTCCGAAAGCGGGAATGTGGGTGAGCGAAATATCGGCGTCAGAATTGCTGAGGCTGGCGAAGATTAAGTTTGCTCTGCGAGAGTCGGCAAAGGGTTCACCCGGAGGTGAAAAACATAATTGATTTCTTCAAGGAGGTTTGGGCGGTCAACAAGGGACGGGATTAAAATGGGGAAGGTGGGGTGTGGTGGGGGGTTGGTGTCAGGAGGGGCTGGAGAGTTGTATATTTATGGAAATAAAAATATTTTTAAAAACTGGTCATTAACACCACACTAGTTCCTTGCCTGGTTTTGGCAGATGCAGGAAGTGTTAAACATAGCTATGAATGTGTGTAAAACGTTCATGAACTCATTACTGTCCAACTTGCTGGAACTGTCAGCTGACCTGTCAAAATCAACAATCGAAAATTTCAAGAGGAACCATCAGAGGGACGGGACCAAGTGAGAAGCAAAGTGATCCAGGCATTTAAACGTACTGCCCATTAAATGTTTGAAAAAATGCAGTGTTGAATAAAAGTTACTTGCTATGTCACTTCTGTTGACATGAGCCTGAGAGCTTTCATTACTGAGTTAGTGCAACATGACACATTTCACAATCATCCATTATCAGGTCTCAATGTTTGATTGTCACATACAAGTGATTATCTTTGAAGTGGGACTTTGAATTTCAATACTTGTTACAAGGAATGGTTTGGGGGAGGCGGTGGTGTAGCAGTATTGTTAATGGACTAATAATCCTGAGACCCAGGATAACATTTGACTCAGGTTTAAATCTCACCATAGGAAATGGTGAAATTTGAATTCAATGAAAATTGTGCTTTTGTATAGTTTTAAAAAAATTAATTAGAGCACCCAATTCTTTTTTCCCCCCAATTAAGGGGCAATTTAGCGAGGCAAATTCACCTACCCTGCACATCTTTTTGGATTGTGTAGGTGAGACCCACGCAGACACGCGAGAATGTGCAAACTCCACACGGACAGTGACCCAGGATCGGGATCAAACCTGGTTTCTCGGTGGCGTGAGGCAGCAGGGCTAACCCACTGTGCTGCCCATGATGAAACCATTGGTGACTGTTGTAAAAACCAATCTGGTTCACCAATGTCCTTTTGGGAAGGAAATCTACCATCCTTACCTGGTCTGACCTACATGTGACTCCAGACTCAACTGGTTGATTCTTAGATGCTCTCTGCAATGGCCTCGTAAGCCACTCGGGTCAAGGGCAATTAGGGATGGGCAATAAATGCTGGCCCAGCCCGCAATGCCCACATCCCAAGAACGAAAACAAAATTTGAATGAAATGTTTGTTTTTATAATGCTTTATGTAGTTGAAGAAAATGTAAATGGTTTTTATGAATTGGGGTATTTTTTAAATATAGACCCCTCAATGTATGTTTCTGCAATAGACACGGAGAACTTTATTTCATCTCATCCAGGACAAAGAAAAGTACAGCACAGGAACCGGCCCTTCGGCCCACCAAGCCTGCGCCGACCATGCTGCCCGACTAAACTACAATCTTCTACACTTCCTGGATCTGTATCCCTCTATTTCCATCCTGTTCATGTATTTGTCAAGATGCCCCTTAAATATCACTCTCGTCCCTGCTTCCACCACCTCCTCCGGCAGCGAGTTCCAGGCACCCACTACCCACAGTGTAAAAAAACCTGCCTCATACATCTCTAAATCTTGCCCCTCGCACCTTAAACCTATGCCCCCTAGTAATTGACCCCTCCACCCTGGGAAAAAGGCTCTGACTATCCAGCTTGTCTATGCCCCTCATAATTTTGTAGACCTCTATAAGGTCGCCCTTCAACCTCCATCGTTCCAGTGAGAACAAACCGAGTTTATTCAACCGCTCCTCATAGCTAATGTTCAGGCAACATCCTGGTAAATCTCTTCTGCACCCTCTCTAAAGCTTCCACATCCTTCTGGTAGTGTGGCGACCAGAATTGAACACTATACTCCATGTGTGGCCTCCAGTTGCAACATGGCTTGCCAATTCTTATACTCAATGCCCCGGCCAATGAAGGCAAGCATGCCGTATGCCTTCTTGACGACCTTCTCCACCTGTGTTACCCCTTTCAGTGACCTGTGGACCTGTACATCAAGATCTCTCTGACTTTCAATACTCTTGAGGGTTCTACCATTCACTGTATATTCCCTACCTGCATTAGACCTTCCAAAATGCATTACCTCACATTTGTCCGGATTAAACTCCATCTGCCATCTCTCCGCCCAAATCTCCAAACTATCTAAATCCTGCGTATCCTCTGACAGTCCTCATCGCTATCCACAATTCCATCAACCTCTGTGTCATCTGCAAACTTACTAATCAGACCAGTTACATTTTCCTCCAAATCATTTATATATACTACGAACAGCAAAGGTCCCAGCACTGATCCCTCGGAACACCACTAGTCACAGCCCTCCAATGAGAAAAGCATCCTTCCATTGCTACTCTCTGCCTTCTATGACCTAGCCAGTTCTGTATCCATCTTGCCAGCTCACTCCTGATCCCGTGTGACTTCACCTTTTGTACCAGTCTACCATGAGGGACCTTGTCAAAGGCCTTACTGAAGTCCATATAGACAACATCCACTGCCCTACCTGCATCAATCATCTTTATGACCTCCTCGAAAAACTCTTATCAAGTTAGTGAGACACGACCTCCCCTTCACAAAACCATGCTGCCTCTTGCTAATACGTCCATTTGCTTCCAAATGGGAGTAGATCCTGTCTCGAAGAATTCTCTCCAGTAATTTCCCTACCACTGACGTAAGGCTCACCGGCCTGTAGTTCCCTGGATTATCCTTGCTACCCTTCTTAAACAAAGGAACAGCATTGGCTACTTGCCCTTTCTGGTGGTCACCCATTTCTCTGCCTGCACCTTGGGTGTGACCACATTTATATAACTGCGATCTATGACTCTTTCCGCCACCTGCATTCTCCTAAGTGCATCCAACTGCTGCTCCAACTGAACCATGCGGTCTGCGAGGAGCTCTAGTTGGGTGCACTTTCTGCAGATGAAGCCATCCGGGACGCTGGAAGCCTCCCGGACCTGCCACATCTCACAGTCAGAGCACTGCACCCCTCTAACTGACATTGCGTTAATTAATTAATAAACTAAATTAAAAAAAATTAAAAAAAAAAAGTTACTGTTTTCTGGCACTAGATTTCTACTATAAATGTGAAAGCTAAATACAGTACTCTCCGATCTCCACTTGAGTTCCGAGGGCAGCCCATGCTGCATACTGAGTGAGGGACGTGATGGGTGTAAGGGTAAAGGGTGGTGGATGGGGACCATGGGTTGGATTGAGTTGATGCTACATTGGCTTCAGGCTATGAAGAGTCATGGGGTGGGCACAGGGCCTGGGGAGTGTGTGTGGGGGGGGGGGGGTGCTGGAGCGATGTTTTACCTTTGTTTCAGTTTTGGACACAATGCCAGAGCCCAGACGCAGGCCTTCTACCCAGTCCGCCTCCACAACCGGCATCCTCGCTTCTTCCTGGGTAACCCCCCCCCCTCCCCCAACCAAAAACCCAAACGTGTGGGCAGTCATTTTTAAAGCTTTGATTTGCGGAGCGGGGAGTTTTCCTGACTGCGAGAGGGAAAAATTCAGGCTTCGGTTTTATTCTGACCACTGCCAATGGCTGCAGCCGGGGTAACGAGGGGTTCTCTGCCAAACAGCAAAACTTGAAAGATATAAATCAAGGAAAAGCTCTTGTGATGGTTTACTGAGTTTATCCGATAATTAATTGCAGTCAAGAAGGAGCCGGGGCTGACCTTCGGCTGTTGAATTCGCTGATCCAGCTCACGGCCACAGTTGGTTTCAGTATCTCTGAGTTCGAGAGTTCTTGTCATTCGCCGACTCTCGCTGGGAACGATATTCATGAAGGTTGGATAAACACATGGCCAGTTTTCGCGGTAACCCCCGGCCCAAAGCCAAATAACCAGAACTTGCTTTCTCTGCTCACACACAAAAATTGACGAGGTAGATGAAGTATTGTGAAATCCCGCACATGTGAGACTGCAGCCCATCGAGTTGCAGGGTGGCACAGCGGTTAGCACTGCTGCCTTACAATGCCAGGGACGGGGGTGATATGGTGGCACAGCGGTTAGCACTGCTGCCTCACAGCACCAAGGACCCGGACAGCATGGCGGCACAGTGATTAGCACTGCTGCCTCATAGAGCCAGGAAGGGTGATTCGTTTAAGACCTTGGGTGACTGTGTGGAGTTTGTACGTTCTCCCCGTGTCTGTGTGGGGTTCCTCCGGGTGCTCCAGTTTCCTTCTACAGTCCAAAGATGTGCAGGTTAGGTGTGGTTACGGGGATAGAGTGGGGCAGTGGGCCTAGATGGGGTAGGTGCAGAGTCAATGGGCCGAAAGGCCTCCTTCTGCACTGTAGGAATTTTGTGAGTGTCAGCAGACGGTGAGGAAAATATAATTTGCTGCCGTTCCTTGGTATGGCTGATAGCAATTCAGAGGATGCTTTGTCCTGTTCGGAGAGTTGTAACCATGTGAGGTGTGACATTATAACATTCAGTACAGCTCCTTTAAGGTTTAATTGTTGTTCAATAAACACAACTTCATGTCATGGCAGAGCACAGGAGGAGGCCATTTGGCCCACTGTGCTGTACTAGCCCTTTGAAAGAGCTATCCAATTAATTCCACTTCTCGTGATCTTTTCCCCACAGCCTTGCAAGTTTATTTTCTTTTCAAGTATTTCTACAATTTCCTTTTGAAAGTTATTGTTGAATCTGCTTCCATTACTTTGGAATTGTGTGTGTGTGTGTGTGTGTCGTTGGTGTGTGTGTGTGGGGGGGGGGAGGTGTTACGTATTGAATTATGTTTACATTTGTGTCTGTACCTTCTGTTGTTATAAAACCATAAATGCCTAAATAAAATGTTTGTTTCAAAAAGAAAACATAAATAAAAGAATCTGCTTCCATCGCCTCTTCAGGCAGTGCAGGCCTGATCCCAACAGCTCCTGCATAAAAAACACAATTTCCCTCACCGCCCCCCTGGTTATTTTGCTGATTATTTTAAATCTGTGTCCCTCTGGTTACTGTGATGTGGAGATGCCGGCGTTGGACTGGGGTGAGCACAGTAAGAAGTCTTACAACACTAGGTTAAAGTCCAACAGGCTTGTTTCGATGCTCCGAAAGCGAGTGACATCGAAACAAGCCTCTGGTTACTGACACTCCTGCCAGTGAAACCAGCTTCTCCTTATTCACTCTAACAAACGCTGCACGCCTCCTCTGCTCGAAGGAGCACAACCCCAGCTTCTTCAGTCTGTCCGATTGATTTGAGTCCTTCAGTCCTACCCCGACGTCACAGTTGGGGAAACTGTGGGTTTCCGATTCCAGCACTTTCCCGCCGGGCTTGTTTCGAGTTAATCAGAAGATGTGAGCGTCGCTGACTGATTCAATATTTATTACCCATTGTTAATTGTCCGCTTGTGAGACTCACCATGATCCAATGGGGGCTTTCATTTCAGAGGGCAGTTAAAGATAACTATTGCTGGGGGATTGGAGTCGCACCACATCTGATTGGGATTTGCAACAACCTGCTTTTTCACGGTTACCATTATTGATTTTAGCTTTATGAGATTTATTTAATTAATCTCACCATGTACTGTTGCAGACACTGGACTCAGCTCCAGATTACTAGTACCGTCTCTGGATTGCTTACGCCAGCACGGTAGCACAGTGGTTAGCACTGTTGCTTCTCAGCTCCAAGGTCCCGGGTTCGATTCCCGGCTCGGGTCACTGTCTGTGCGGAGTCTGCGCGTTCTCTCCGTGTCTGCGTGGGTTTCCTCCGGGTGCTCTGGTTTCCGCCCACAAGTCCCGAAAGACGTGCTGTTGGGTGAATTGGACATTCTGAATTCTCCCTCCGTGTACCCGAACAGGCGCCGGAATGTGGCAACTCGGAGATTTTCACAGTAACCTCATTGCAGTGTTAATGTAAGCCTACTTATGACACTAAAGATTATTATTATTATTAGTTCAGTTTCTGGTCAGTGGTAACCCCGAGGATGTTGATAGTCAGATTAATAAAACCTTAAATTAGATCAAATTGAAAAAACACTAGACAGCAGCAGAATGGTAAGTGGCTCAGCTAAACCTCAATACAAAAGCAGAGGTGTTGAGTGGGTAATTTGTGGAGTGGGCTCTAGGGGGACAGTGAGCACAGTGAATATGGGAGAGTGGGCACAGGACGGGGAGATATCAGTCAGGAAGCTCGTCACCATCCAGGCCAAAGCAGCCCCGCTTGATTGCTCCCCTTCCACAAACATTCACTCCCTCCTGTGGCGACTAGTGGATTTTAGAGTAACTTAATAGCAGTGTTAATGAAATGAAATGAAAATCGCTTATTGTCACAAGTAGGCTTCAAATGAAATTACTGTGAAAAGCCCCTAGTCGCCACATTCCGGCGCCTGTTCGGGGAGGCTGTTACGGGAATCGAACCGTGCTGCTGGCCTGCCTTGGCCTGCTTTTTTAAAAGCCAGCTATTTAGCCCAGTGTGCTAAACCAGCCCCTAATGTAAACCTACTTGTGACAATAAAGATTATTATTATTAATCCATTAACGCAGTCACTATACACTGTTACCCTTTGCCATGTGTGCAGCGGTATTGGTTAAGGACTGGATCAGGCTCTGCTGTGAGGCCTTCCATGGTCAAATAGCCTGGTACACTCATTTTGGAGTTTAACAGGGCAGCACGGTGGCGCAGTGGTTAGCACTCCAGCCTCACGGCGCGGAGGACCCGGGTTCGATCCCGGCTCTGGGTCACTGTCCGTGTGGAGTTTGCACATTCTCCCCGTGTTTGCGTGGATTTTGCCCCCACAACCCAAAGATGTGCAGGGTGGGTGGATTGGTCCCTTATTTGGAAAAAATGAATTGGGCAATCTAAATTTTTAAAAAAGTTGTAGTTTAACAGAGGTACAGCACTTTTGAAGTGAATGAGAGCACAACGGCTGGACTTATCTGAATAATGGATAATTGAGAACACAAAGAGGAGATTTACATTGACTGGGCTGCGCTGAATGCCAGCTGGGGGGAACTGCAACATGTGCAGGGCGAATGTGGACAGAGCGGAGCAGGAAGGCAGGTTGCGACAGCCACATCTTTACCCTGTGCTGACCAGTTTGGGCTGGGTGATGCTCACGGTCCTCTCATTCCCTCGCCTGGGCTTCACTCTCTCTTTGTCTCTTTCTTTCACACTCTTTCTGTCTCTCGCTCGGCCTCTCTGTGGTGGATCTTAGATGGTAAACTGAGTGGGATCCGATCGATTTCCTGTCAGCTGCCTCCAGTATCGACACGACTCTGATTGGATGAGGTGGTTCCCCAGGGAAAGGAGCAGACTGTCTATACAGGAGGCAGGGAGTGGAGGAGGAAAGGTGAAAAGTGAAAGGTCAAGACAAAACCTCTGCCTTTTTCTGTTTAACGCTTGGTTTACTGGGAGAAACCCACAAAACGGGGGGAGGGGAGGGGAGGGGTGGGGGAGGGGAGGAGCTGGGGTGGGTGAGGGAAGGGGAGCGGTGGGTGAGGGGAGGGGCTGGGGTGAGTGAGGGGAGGGGCTGGGGTGGGTGAGGGGAGGGGCTTGGGTGGGGGAGGGGAGGAGGTGAGGGGAGGGGCTGGGGTGAGTGAGGGGAGGGGCTTGGGTGGGTGAGGGGAGGGGAGGAGGTGAGGTGAGGGGAGGGGCTTGGGTGGGTGAGGGGAGGAGCTTGGGTGGGTGAGGGGAGGAGCTTGGGTGGGTGAGGGGAGGGGAGGGGCTGAGGGGAGGGGAGGGGAGGGGGTGGGGGAGGGGAGGGGAGGTGCTGGGGTGGGTGAGGGGAGGGGAGGGGCTGGGGTGGGTGAGGGGAGGGGAGGGGAGGGGCTGGGGTGGGTGAGGGGAGGGGCTGGGGTGGATGAGGAGAGAGTCTGGGGTGGGTGAGGAGGGGAGGGGCTGGGGAGGGGAGGGGCTGGGGTGGGTGAGGGGAAGGGAGAGGTGGGTGAGGAGGGGAGGGGCTGGGGAGGGGCTGGGGAGGGGAGGGGAGGGGCTGGGGTGGGTGAGGGGAGGGGAGAGGTGGGTGAGGGGAGAGGTGGGTGAGGGAGGGGTGGGGTGGGTGAGGGGAGGGGAGAGGTGGGTGAGGGGAGAGGTGGGTGAGGGAGGGGTGAGGTGGGTGAGGGGTGAGGTGGGTGAGGGGAGAGGTGGGTGAGGGGAGAGGTGGGTGAGGGGAGAGGTGGGTGAGGGGAGGGGAGCACTAACTCCAGGTTGTTCTTGTGTGACACACAGCCACAGGCCACAGCCTCCTGCAACACACAGTAACTTCACTGAGCATCGCTGCCTCGCCCAACATTTACTGCCCATTCCCAATTGCCCTTGAGAAGGTGGTGGTGAGCTGCCTTCTTGAACCGCTGCAGTCCATGTGGTGTAGGTACACCCACTGTGCTGTTAGAGAGGAAGTTCCAGGATGTTGCCCCAGCGACAGTGAAGGAACGGCCGATATATTTCCCAGTCGGGGTGGTGAGTGAGTTGGAGGGGACCCTCCAGGTGGTGGGGTTCCCAGGTATCTGCTGCTCTTGTCCTGTAGATGTTGCAGAGGAGAGAATTTTTTTTTTAAATGACTTGCATTGCTATAGCGCCTTTCACAACCTCAGGACATTTCAAATACTTTTGAGGTGGTGTCAATGTTGCAATGTGGGAAATGCAGCAGTAATTTTCACACAGCAAGATCCCACCGCAGAGCAATGTGATCATGACCAGATAGTGATGTTTGTCCTCCCTCTGTTATTTGTAATCGGCAATCTGAGGTCCTCCTGTTAGTTTACAAAATCAGAATTTTGAAGGGGGGGGATTATCTTTTGTTAAAGAAAAATAAGCTGATAATCTTTGTAATTTCTTGTTGCTTTGAGCATTGGTCCCACTGCCAATCACCAGCCCCTCCGTTTATAGTGGGGATCGATTAGTTTGTGATAAAAGCATTCATTTTCTTTCAGTTGCTGGAAATGATTTGAAGGAATGTGACTGCCCTCTGCTGTCTGCCTGTCCTCACTGCCAGTGATGTGAAATGCAGCTGGAACCTGTTTACCCCCCAATTCATTGCCCCTTTCACTATCCATCTGTCCCCCTCACCATCTCTCCGCCACCCACTCCAATAGCTCTCGTCCACATGCAGTACGTCAATAACAGGAGAGTAGATGGAAAGAGGAGTCTACTTCAGGGTTCCCAGTGTGTTGAATGCGATAAATCAGACGAATTCTTGTACCAAATTCATTTGACAGAGTTCTGCACAAACCAGCAGAAACTTACATACAAACTTTTATTTTAAAAGTAGAAAGAATTGGACGCAAACCCAGGAGGGAAATATTCAGAGAGCGAGTCAAAACCTGGGGCGACATTCTCCGACCCCCCGCCGGGTCGGAGAATCGCTGGGGGCTGGCGTGAACCCCGCCCCCGCCGGTTGCCGAAGTCTCCGGCACCGGAGATTCAGCGGGGGTGGGAATCGCGCCGCGCCGGTTGGCGGGCCCCCCCACGCTCGATTCTCCGGCCCGGATGGGCCGAAGTCCCGCCGATAAAATGCCTGTCCCACCGGCGTAAATTAAACCACCTACCTTAGCGGCGGGACAAGGCGGCGTGGGCGGGCTCCGGGGTCCTGGGGGGGGCGCGGGGCGATCTGGCCCCGGGGGGTGCCCCCACGGTGGCCTGGTCCGCGATCGGGGCCCACCGATCCGCGGGCGGGCCTGTGCCGTGGGGGCACTCTTTCCCTTCCGCCTCCACCACGGTCTCCACCATGGCAGAGGCGGAAGAGACTCCCTCCACTGCGCATGCGCGGGAATGCCGTCAGCGGCCACACACGCTCCCGCGCATGCGCCGCCCGGAGATGTCATTTCCGCGCCAGCTGGCAGGGCACCAAAGGCCTTTTCCGCCAGCTGGCGGGGCGGAAATTCGTCCGGCGCCGACCTAGCCCCTTAAGGTTGGGGCTCGGCCCCCAAAGATGCGGAGGATTCCGCACCTTTGGGGCAGCGCGATGCCCGTCTGATTCCCGCCGTTTCCGGAGAATTTTGCCCATGAAGTCCAGCCTTGAATGGAGGCATCACAGTGATTGCTATTTAAACAGGCAATGTAGAACAATGTGACAGAGGCCAGGTTGTAACATCGAACCAGAGAAAAGATACGGCACAGAAGGGGACCATTCGGCCCATCTTGACCATGCTGATCCAAAAACACCCAATGCCCTTTCTAATCCCATCTTCCTGCTCCCGGCTCATAGCCCTGCATCTTAGAGCACTTAAGCTGCAGATCCAGGTACTTTTCAAAAAGCGTTTAGGGTCTCTGCCTCCACCACCAACTCGGGCAGCGAATTCCAGGCTCCCACTACCCTCCGCGTAAAAAGGTTTTTCCTCGCATCCCCCGTCATCCTTCTGTAGCTCACCTTGAATCTATGACCCCTGGTTTTTGACCTCTCTGCCAAGGGCGACATGTTCCTCCTGTCTACTCTACCTCTCACAATTTTCTACATCTCAATCATGTCAACCCTCAGCCTCCTCTGTTCCACGGAAAACCCCAAACTCTCCAATCTCCCCTCGTAGCTACAATTCTCCCGCCCTGCTATCAAACCCTCCTATCACTTGGCTCAAGCCTTAGAATATAGAACATACAGTGCAGAAGGAGGCCATTCGGCCCATCGAGTCTGCACCGATCAACTTAAGCCCTCACTTCCACCCTATCCCTGTAACCCAATAACCCCTCCTAACCGTTTTGCACACTAAGGGCAATTTATCATGGCCAATCCACCGAACCCGCACATCTTTGGACTGTGGGAGGAAACCGGAGCTCCCGGAGGAAACCCACGCACACACGGGGAGGATGTGCAGACTCCGCACAGACAGTGACCCAAGCTGGGAATCGAACCTGGGACCCTGGCGCTGTGAAGCAGCAGTGCTAGCTCATCCAGTAAATCTTCTCTGCACTCTCCATAAGACCATAAGACATAAGACATAGGAGCAGAATTAGGCCATTCGGCCCATCGAGTCTGCTCCGCCATTCAATCATGGCTGATATGTTTCTCATCCCCATTCTCCTGCCTTCTCCCCATAACCCCTGATCCCCTTATTGATCAAAAACCCATCTATCTGTGTTGTAAAGACACTCAGTGATTTGGCCTCCACAGCCTTCTGCGGCAAAGAGTTCCATAGATTCACCACCCTCTGGCTGAAGAAATTCCTCCTCATCTCTGTTTTAAAGGATCGACCCTTTAGTCTGAGATTGTGTCCTCTGGTTCTAGTTTTTCCTACAAGTGGAAACATCCTCTCCACGCCCACTCTATCCAGGCCTCGCAGTATCCTGTAAGTTTCAATAAGATCCCCCCCTCATCCTTCTAAACTCCAACAAGTACAGACCCAGAGTCTTCAACCGTTCCTCATATGACAAGCTCTTCATTCCAGGGATCATTCTTGTGAACCTCCTCTGGACCCTTTCCAAGGCCAGCACACCCTTCCTTAGATACGGGGCCCAGAACGGCCCACAATACTCCAAATGGGGTCTGCCCAGAGACTTATACATCCTCAGACATACATCCCTGGTCTTGTATTCTCGCCCTCTCGACATGAATGCTAACATTGCATTTGCCTTCCTAACTGCCGACTGAACCTGCACGTTAACCTTAAGAGAATCGTGAACAAGGACTCCCAAGTCCCTTTGTCGTTATGATTTCCGAAGCATTTCCCCATTTAGAAAATAGTCTATGCCTCCATTTCTCCTTCCAAAGTGCATAACCTCACACTTTTCCACATTGTATTCCATTTGCCACTTCATTGCCCACTCTCCCAGCTTGTCCAAGTCCTTCTGCAGCCCCCTTGCTTCCTCAATACTACCTGTCCCTCTACAGATCTTTGTAGCATCTGCAAACTTAGCAACAGTGCCTTCAGTACCTTCTTCCAGATCATTAATGTATGTTGTGAAAAGTTGTGGTCCCAGCACAGACCCCTGAGGCACACCACTAGTCACCGGCTGCCATCCCCACTCTCTGCCTTCTGCCAGTCAGCCAATCCTCTATGCATGCCTGGATCTCACCCTTAACACCATGGGCTCTTAACTTATTTAACACTCTCGTATGCAGCATCTCGTCAATGTCCTTCTGGAAATCTAACTAAATCACGTCCTCCTTTGTCTAACTTCCTTATTTCTTCCTCAAAGATCTCTAACAGATTTGTCAGACATGACCTCCCTTTGACGAAGCCGTGTTGACTCAGTCCTATTTTACCATGCACTTCCAAGTACTTCGCAATCTCATCTTTAATAATGGACTCTAAAATCTTACCACTGACCAAAGTCAGGCTAACCGGCCTATAATTTCAAATCTTCTGCCTCCCTCCCTTCTGAAACATGGGTGTTACATTAGCCACTTTCCTGTCTCTGGGACCTTTCCTGCCTCCACTGATTCCTGAAAGATCATCACTAATGCCTCCACAATTTTCTCAGCTTTCTCTTTTACAACCCATCTGGTCCAGGTGATTTATCCACCTTCAGATCTTTCAGTTTCCCGAGAACCTTCTCCTTAGTAATGGTCAATGCACTCCAGAGAAATTACAAACTCTTTATCAAACCCCGTGCTGTACCTGTCCTGGGAGTGTTTGATGGGGACAGTGTAGAGGGAGCTTTACTCTGTATCTAACCCCGTGCTGTACCTGTCCTGGGAGTGTTTGATGGGGACAGTGTAGAGGGAGCTTTACTCTTTATCAAACCCTGTGCTGTACCTGTCCTGGGAGTGTTTGATGGGGACAGTAGAGAGGGGGCTTTACTCTGTATCTAACCCTGGGCTGTACCTGTCCTGGGAGTGTTTGATGGGGACAGTGTAGAGGGCGCTTTACTCTGTATCTAACCCTGGGCTGTACCTGTCCTGGGAGTGTTTGATGGGGACCGTGTAGAGGGAGCTTTACTCTGTGTCTAACCCCATGCTGTACCTGTCCTGGGAGTGTGTAAGGGGGACAGTGTAGAGGGAGCTTTACTCTGTATCTAACCCCGTGCTGTACCTGTCCTTGGAGTGTTTGATGGGGACAGTGTAGAGGGAGCTTTACTCTGTATCTAACCCCATGCTGTACCTGTCCTGGGAGTGTGTAAGGGGGACAGTGTAGAGGGAGCTTTACTCTGTATCTAACCCCGTGCTGTACCTGGCCTGGGTGTTTGATGGGGACAGTGTAGAGGGAGCGTTACTCTGTATCTAACTCCATGCTGTACCTGTCCTGGGAGTGTGTAAGGGGGACAGTGTAGAGGGAGCTTTACTCTGTATCTAACCCCATGCTGTATCTGTCCTGGGAGTGTGTAAGGGGGACAGTGTAGAGGGAGCTTTACTCTGTATCTAACCCCGTGCTGTACCTGTCCTTGGAGTGTTTGATGGGGACAGTGTAGAGGGAGCTTTACTCTGTATCTAACCCCATGCTGTACCTGTCCTGGGAGTGTTTGATGGGGACAGTGTAGAGGGAGCTTTACTCTGTATCTAACCCCCTGCTGTCCCTGTCCTGGGAGTGTTTGATGGGGACAGTGTAAAGGGAGCTTTACTCTGTATCTAACTCTATGATGACATGGAATGATTAGATCTTGTCAATGCATAATAACCAATGAAGGGTCATTTCCTTTGACTGATATTTATGGAAACATTTACAAAACACTTAAAATGAGAGAAATTACAAAGAGAGAGGCAATCCGCTGAGATTAGGGTGATTGTCTCTGACATAAGTGATGACTCCAGGTCCTATTGCAGGTAATGAAGGTACCTGCAACCCTTAATGTCTCCCTGTCTGTCTGTCTTTCACTGTCCGTCATCCTCTGCCTCTCTCTCCCTCTGTCTGCCTCTCTCTCTGTCTGCCTCTCTCTCTCTCTCTGTCTGCCTCTCTCTCTCTCTGTCTGCCTCTCTCTCTCTGTCTGCCTCTCTCCCTCTGTCTGCCTCTCTCTCTCTCTGTCTGCCTCACTCTCTCTGTCTGCCTCTCTCTCTCTGTCTGTCTGCCTCTCTCTCTGTCTGCCTCTCTCTCCCCCTGTCTGACTCTCTCTCTGTTTGCCTCTCTCTCTCTCTGTCTGGCTCTCTCTCCCCCTGTCTGCCTCTCTCTCTGTTTGCCTCTCTCTCTCTCTGTCTGCCTCTCTCTCCCTCTGTCTGCCTCTCTCTCTCTCTGTCTGCCTCTCTCTCTCTGTCTGCCTCTCTCTCTCTGTTTGCCTCTCTCTCTCTCTCTGTCTGCCTCTCTCTCTCTCTGTCTGCCTCTCTCTCTCTCTGTCTGCCTCTCTCTCTCTGTCTGCCTCTCTCTCTCTGTCTGTCTGCCTCTCTCTCTCTGTCTGCCTCTCTCTCTCTGTCTGCCTCTCTCTCTCTGTCTGTCTGCCTCTCTCTCTGTCTGCCTCTCTCTCTCTGTCTGCCTCTCTCTGTCTGTCTGCCTCTCTCTCTGTCTGCCTCTCTCTTCCCCTGTCTGCCTCTCTCTCTGTTTGCCTCTCTCTCTCTCTGTCTGCCTCTCTCTCCCTCTGTCTCCCTCTCTCTCTGTTTGCCTCTCTCTCTCTGTCTGCCTCTCTCTCTCTGTCTGTCTGCCTCTCTCTCTGTCTGCCTCTCTCTCTCTCGGTCTGCCTCTCTCTCCCTCTGTCTGCCTTTCTCTCTGTTTGCCTCTCTCTCTCTCGGTCTGCCTCTCTCTCTCTCTGTCTGCCTCTCTAACTCTCTGTCTGCCCCTCTCTTTCTGTCTCTCTCTCCCTCTGTCTGCCTCTCTCTCCCTCTGTCTGCCTCTCTCTCCCTCTGTCTGCCTCTCGCTCCCTCTGTCTGCCTCTCTCTCCCTCTGACTGCCTCTCTCCCTCTGCCTGCCTCTCTCTCTCTCTGTCTGCCTCTCTCTCCCTCTGTCTGCCTCTCTCTCTCTGTCTGTTTGCCTCGCTCTCTGTCTGCCTCTCTCTCTCTGTCTGCCTCTCTCTCTCTGTCTGCCTGCCTCTCTCTCTGTCTGCCTCTCTCTCCCTCTGCCTGCTTCTCTCGCTCTCTCTGTCTGTCTCTCTCTCCCTCTGTCTGCCTCTCTCTTCCTCTGTCTGCCTCTCTCTCTCTGTCTGTCTCTCTCTCCCTCTGTCTGCCTCTCTCTCTCTGTCTGTTTGCCTCTCTCTCTGTCTGCCTCTCTCTCTCTGTCTGCCTCTCTCTCTCTGTCTGCCTGCCTCTCTCTCTGTCTGCCTCTCTCTCCCTCTGCCTGCTTCTCTCTCTCTGTCTGCCTCTCTAACTCCCTGTCTGCCCCTCTCTTTCTGTCTCTCTCTCCCTCTGTCTGCCTCTCTCTCCCTCTGTCTGCCTCTCTCTCCCTCTGTCTGCCTCTCGCTCCCTCTGTCTGCCTCTCTCTCCCTCTGCCTGCCTCTCTCCCTCTGCCTGCCTCTCTCTCTCTCTGTCTGCCTCTCTCTCCCTCTGTCTGCCTCTCTCTCCCTCTGCCTGCCTCTCTCCCTCTGTCTGCCTCTCTCTCTCTCTGTCTGCCTCTCTCTCCCTCTGTCTGCCTCTCTCTCTCTGTCTGTTTGCCTCTCTCTCTGTCTGCCTCTCTCTCTCTGTCTGCCTCTCTCTCTCTGTCTGCCTCTCTCCCTCTGTCTGCCTCTCTCTCTCTCTGTCTGCCTCGCTCTCTCTGTCTGCCTCTCTCTCTCTGTCTGTCTGCCTCTCTCTCTGTCTGCCTCTCTCTCCCCCTGTCTGACTCTCTCTCTGTTTGCCTCTCTCTCTCTCTGTCTGCCTCTCTCTCCCCCTGTCTGCCTCTCTCTCTGTTTGCCTCTCTCTCTCTCTGTCTGCCTCTCTCCCTCTGTCTGCCTCTCTCTCTCTCTGTCTGCTTCTCTCTCTCTGTCTGCCTCTCTCTCTCTGTTTGCCTCTGTCTCTCTCTCTGTCTGCCTCTCTCTCTCTCTGTCTGCCTCTCTCTCTCTCTGTCTGCCTCTCTCTCTCTCTGTCTGCCTCTCTCTCTCTGTCTGCCTCTCTCTCTCTGTCTGCCTCTCTCTCTCTGTCTGTCTGCCTCTCTCTCTCAGTCTGCCTCTCTCTCTCTGTCTGCCTCTCTCTCTCTGTCTGTCTGCCTCTCTCTCTGTCTGCCTCTCTCTCTCTGTCTGCCTCTCTCTCTGTCTGTCTGCCTCTCTCTCTGTCTGCCTCTCTCTTCCCCTGTCTGCCTCTCTCTCTGTTTGCCTCTCTCTCTCTCTCTGTCTGCCTCTCTCTCCCTCTGTCTCCCTCTCTCTCTGTTTGCCTCTCTCTCTCTGTCTGCCTCTCTCTCTCTGTCTGTCTGCCTCTCTCTCTGTCTGCCTCTCTCTCTCTCGGTCTGCCTCTCTCTCCCTCTGTCTGCCTTTCTCTCTGTTTGCCTCTCTCTCTCTCGGTCTGCCTCTCTCTCTCTCTGTCTGTCTCTCTAACTCTCTGTCTGCCCCTCTCTTTCTGTCTCTCTCTCCCTCTGTCTGCCTCTCTCTCCCTCTGTCTGCCTCTCTCTCCCTCTGTCTGCCTCTCGCTCCCTCTGTCTGCCTCTCTCTCCCTCTGCCTGCCTCTCTCCCTCTGCCTGCCTCTCTCTCTCTGTCTGTCTCTCTCTCCCTCTGTCTGCCTCTCTCTCTCTGTCTGTTTGCCTCTCTCTCTGTCTGCCTCTCTCTCTCTGTCTGCCTCTCTCTCTCTGTCTGCCTGCCTCTCTCTCTGTCTGCCTCTCTCTCCCTCTGCCTGCTTCTCTCTCTCTGTCTGCCTCTCTAACTCCCTGTCTGCCCCTCTCTTTCTGTCTCTCTCTCCCTCTGTCTGCCTCTCTCTCCCTCTGTCTGCCTCTCTCTCCCTCTGTCTGCCTCTCGCTCCCTCTGTCTGCCTCTCTCTCCCTCTGCCTGCCTCTCTCCCTCTGCCTGCCTCTCTCTCTCTCTGTCTGCCTCTCTCTCCCTCTGTCTGCGTCTCTCTCTCTGTCTGTTTGCCTCTCTCTCTGTCTGCCTCTCTCTCTCTGTCTGCCTCTCTCTCTCTGTCTGCCTCTCTCTCTCTGTCTGCCTCTCTCTCTCTGTCTGCCTGCCTCTCTCTCTGTCTGCCTGCCTCTCTCTCTGTCTGCCTCTCTCTCCCTCTGCCTGCTTCTCTCGCTCTCTCTGTCTGTCTCTCTCTCCCTCTGTCTGCCTCTCTCTTCCTCTGTCTGCCTCTCTCTCTCTGTCTGTCTCTCTCTTCCTCTGTCTGCCTCTCTCTCTGTCTGCCTCTCTCCCTCTGTCTGCCTCTCTCTCTCTGTCTGCCTCTCTCTCTCTGTCTGTCTGCCTGCCCCTCTCTCTCTGTCTGCCTCTCTCTCTCTGTCTGCCTGCCTCTCTCTCTGTCTGCCTCTCTCTCCCTCTGCCTGCCTCTCTCTTCCTCTGTCTGCCTCTCTCTCTCTGTCTGCCTCTCACTCTCTGTCTGTCTCTCTCTTCCTCTGTCTGCCTCTCTCTCTGTCTGCCTCTCTCCCTCTGTCTGCCTCTCTCTCTCTGTCTGTCTCTCTCTCCCTCTGTCTGCCTCTCTCTTCCTCTGTCTGCCTCTCTCTTCCTCTGTCTGCCTCTCTCTCTCTGTCTGTCTCTCTCTCCCTCTGTCTGCCTCTCTCTCTCTGTCTGTTTGCCTCTCTCTCTGTCTGCCTCTCTCTCTCTGTCTGCCTCTCTCTCTCTGTCTGCCTGCCTCTCTCTCTGTCTGCCTCTCTCTCCCTCTGCCTGCTTCTCTCTCTCTGTCTGCCTCTCTAACTCCCTGTCTGCCCCTCTCTTTCTGTCTCTCTCTCCCTCTGTCTGCCTCTCTCTCCCTCTGTCTGCCTCTCTCTCCCTCTGTCTGCCTCTCGCTCCCTCTGTCTGCCTCTCTCTCCCTCTGTCTGCCTCTCTCCCTCTGCCTGCCTCTCTCTCTCTCTGTCTGCCTCTCTCTCCCCCTGTCTGCGTCTCTCTCTCTGTCTGTTTGCCTCTCTCTCTGTCTGCCTCTCTCTCTCTGTCTGCCTCTCTCTCTCTGTCTGCCTCTCTCTCTCTGTCTGCCTGCCTCTCTCTCTGTCTGCCTCTCTCTCCGTCTGCCTGCTTCTCTCGCTCTCTCTGTCTGTCTCTCTCTCCCTCTGTCTGCCTCTCTCTTCCTCTGTCTGCCTCTCTCTCTCTGTCTGTCTCTCTCTTCCTCTGTCTGCCTCTCTCTCTGTCTGCCTCTCTCCCTCTGTCTGCCTCTCTCTCTCTGTCTGCCTCTCTCTCTCTCTCTGTCTGTATCTCTCTCTCTGTCTGTCTGCCTGCCCCTCTCTCTCTGTCTGCCTCTCTCTCTTTGTCTGTCTGCCTCTCTCTCTGTCTGCCTCTCTCTCTCTGTCTGCCTCTCTCTCTCTCTGTCTGCCTCTCTCTCTCTGTCTGTCTGCCTCTCTCTCTCTGTCTGCCTCTCTCTCTCTGTCTGCCTCTCTCTCTCTGTCTGCCTCTCTCTCCCTCTGTCTGCCTCTCTTTCTCGCTCCCTATTTGTTACATCATTGGACCAGAATTCTGTGACATCACACTGGGGATGTTCTGTACAGAATTCCTGCTCCGACACGGTTTTTATGTCACTGACAAGTGACGAAGATACCAGTAAGTATACGGGGACCTTTTGTAACAGTTGGGATTATGTAACAATTCACATATTTCTACTTTTATCACATTCTCCCCCTTTCCCCCCCATCACAAAGCACCTGGCAGTGCATCATTATTTTCACTCTTCCTGATTAATAAGACCAGCAAATCACAGGTTTGAGTCCGGGGTCTTTCCCAGTGAGGGACAGGCAGGAAGTGTGGAAATTTACCTGTGCATTGTGGCACCTTCAGGGGAGGAAATCAGTAACAATCTGTGTCTGTCATTGAGATTTATGTAAAGATTCAAACAATGAAAGAATCGCTAATGATAGAAAATTGAGTTACAGGGAGACAGCTCAGTGAGTCTGTGACTTCTAAATTACAGAGTGTGATCCCATCGGCCCACTTTCCAGCAACAGAGGACTGGGATGTAAGTGACAGATGAAAGGAGCAGGTTGCACACGGTGGGAGGGCCTTTAGCTATCAGCCCCAAAGGTTGCTAAACCTCTTCAACGCTTTACCTCTTTCTCTCCTTTAAAGATGCTTCCTGTTCTTTATCCAAGCTTTTCGTCACTTGTCCTAATGTCTCCTTATGGGTTCAGTATGAAATTTTATCTGACAAGGCTCCCCTGAAGCCCGCTGGGCTTGTTTGCTTTTGGTAAAAGTGCTACATATATGCAAGTTCTAACAGCAAATGGAAATGTTGTGTTGTGCTGCATAGGAACATAAGAAATAGCAGGAGGAGGTGACATGTCCTTCGAGCAGGGGGCCACTATGGTGTTGGGTGGGGCTGCAGTAGGTTATAGGGTCAAAATAACAGGAGATTCACTCTGCAACTAACCCCGTGCTGTACCTGTTCTGGGAGTCATAGAGTCAAAGACTTTTACAGCTCAGAAACAGGCCCTTCGGCCCATCCTGTCTGTGCCGGCCATCAGGCACCTATCCATTCTCATCCCATTTTCCAACACTTGGTCCATGGCCTTGTACACTGCGGCATTTCAAATGCTCATCCAAATACTTCTTCAATGTTGTGAGGGTTCCCGCCTCTCCCGCCCTCTCAGGCAGCGAGTTCCAGATTCCCACCACCCTCTGGATGAAAACGTTTTTCCCCAAATCCCCTCTAAATCTCCAGCCCGTTACCGTAAATCTCTGCCCCCTGGTTATTGTCCCCTCTACTAAGGGGAAAAGTTTCTTCCTACCTACTCTATCTATGTCCCTCATACTTCTGTACACCTCAATCAGGTCCCCCCTCAGCCTTCTCTACTCCAAGGAGCACCCCGGCCTAACCAGCCACTCCCCATAGCTGAGACACTCCAGACCAGGCAACATCCTGGTGAATCTCCTCTGCACCCTCTCCAGTCCAATCACATCCTTCCTATAGAGTGGCGACGAGAACTGCACACAGCACTCCAGCTGTGGCCTAACCAGTGTTTTATACATCATAACCTCCACGCTCTTATATTCAGTGCATTGGTTGATAAAGGCAAGTATCCCATCTGCCTCCTTAACCACCTTATCTACCTCCCTGTTGCCTTGAGGGGCTTATGAATTTATGGACATGAACCCCGGAGTGGCTCTGGTACTCTGTACTTCCCAGCGTCCTCCCAGTCATTGTATATTGCCTCGCCGTGTTAATCCCCCCAAAATGCATCATCTTGCACGTTTCAGGGTTAAATTCCATTTGCCCATCTGCCCAGCCCATCAACGTCATCCTGTAATTTATACCCCCCCCCCGCCTGTCACTCCCCCCCCACCCCCGCCTGTCACTCCCCCCCCACCCCCGCCTGTCGTTCCCCCCCACCCCCGCCTGTCGTTCCCCCCCCCACCCCCGCCTGTCCCCCCCCCCCCCCACCCCCGCCTGTTGTTCCCCCCCCCCCCCCCCCCCACCCCCCCACCCCCCGCCCGGTCTTGCCTGGAGAGTCCATGCCTGGGAACATTGAGCTGCCACACCTTCCCCTCACTCATGTCTCAGAGACCGTGGGTGGGATTCTCCGTTGGTTGACTGCAAAATTGGGAAACGCGATTGGGCGGAGAATCGGCTACGACGCCGAAATCGCGGCGGGCGCTGATTTGACGCCACATCACAATTCTCCGTCACCTTGACAGCAGCATTATTGCGTTCCGGAACGCACATTCAGTAAACAGCGTTTTGCATATCACTAGTGGGCCTGGCCCGGTAATTTCCAGCGCTCCGCAATTCTCCGCCTCCAATGAAGCGAATTCGCAACGGCTCAGTGGGGGAATGACAGGCGGGGGGGGGGGGGGGGGGGGGGGGGGTGGGGGGGGTATAAATTACAAATCAAAAAATCATGAAACCGGCATCGTGGCTGATGAGGGAGAGAGCGGGGGTAGGACACAGAGAGGAGCGACTGTGGGCTGACGGCCAGACACTGGCGGGGTGGGGGAGGCGGGGGCCCAGCCATGTCCGGGGGGTGGGGGGGCCCTGCCATGTCCGGGGGGTGGGGGGGGCCCTGCCATGTCCGGGGGGTGGGGGGGGCCCTGCCATGTCCGGGGGGTGGGGGGGGCCCTGCCATGGCCGGGGGGTGGGGTGTGAAGGGGGAATGGGCCGAGTGGCTGGGGTGACCCCCTCACGGGACTGGGGTGGTGCCCGGCCACGGATGGCTATTGCTGCGGCCCCACTGACCACCCACCTTGGCCCCTCAGTCTGCAGAGTGACACCAGCGGTATGGGTACCCAGCCCCCACCCCACACCACCCAACTGGCTGCCACCCGGCAGGGCATCAGGAGGACCATCCAGGGCAACGTCCACGTCCGACAGGAGTGCCAGGCAGGGCCATGGAGAGAACCAACTGGCGAGGGCAGAGCCAGGCGACGGTGCCCTGGCAGCAGGGATGGGCGCCAGAGGCCCCAAAGTACCAGGCACGGTGCTAAACGGGGCCACAATGTGGACCTGGTTGGACACGGGGGCACGCGCCATGCTAACCTGTCGGCTTTTCACTCCCTGCAGATAATGGATATTGAATACAGCCAGCAATGGGGGCCTTCGTGCTGGTCGCCGCAGCCCTGGGGGATGCCCTGCAGCTGTACGAGCTGGAGCTGCTCGAGGAGGAGGAAGCAGCAGGGGAGTGGGCAGCAGGGGAGTGGGCAGCAGCGGAGTGGGCAGCAGCGGAGCGGGCAGCAGCGGAGCGGACAGCAGGGGAGTGGGCAGCAGCGGAGTGGGCAGCAGCAGTGGAGTGGGCAAGCAGCGGAGTGGGCAGCAGCGGAGCGGGCAGCAGCAGTGGAGTGGGCAGCAGCGGAGTGGGCAGCAGCGGTAGTGGGCAGCAGCGGAGTGGGCAGCAGTGGAGCGGGCAGCTGTGGAGCGGGCAGCTGTGGAGCGGGCAGCAGCCGAGCGGGCAGCAGCGGAGCGGGCAGCAGTGGAGCGGGCAGCAGGGGAGCGGCAGCAGGGGAGTGGGCAACGGAGTGGGCAGCAGCGGAGTGGCCAGCAGTGGAGTGGGCAGCAGCGGAGTGGCCAGCGGTGGAGTGGGCAGCAGCGGAGCGGGCAGCAGCGGAGCGGGCAGCAGTGGAGCGGGCAGCAGTGGAGCGGGCAGCATCGGAGCCGGGCAGCAGTGGAGCGGGCAGCAGCGGAGCGGGCAGCAGTGGAGTGGGCAGCAGCGGAGCGGGCAGCAGTGGAGTGGCCAGCAGTGGAGTGGGCAGCAGCGGAGCGGGCAGCAGCGGAGCGGCAGCAGCGGAGTGGGCAGCAGTGGAGCGGGCAGCAGCGGAGCGGGCAGCAGCGGAGTGGCAGCAGTGGAGCAGGCAGCAGCGGAGCGGGCAGCAGCGGAGTGGGCAGCAGCAGAGCGGGCAGCAGCGGAGTGTGCAACGGAGTGGGCAGCAGCGGAGTGGGCAGCAGTGGAGTGGGCAGCAGCAGTGCGGGCAGCAGCAAAGCGGGCAGCAGCGGAGTGGGCAACGGAGTGGGCAGCAGCAAAGTGGGCAGCAGCGGAGTGGGCAACGGAGTGGGCAGCAGCAGAGCGGGCAGCAGTGGAGTGGGCAGCAGTGGAGCGGACAGCAGCAAAGCGGGCAGCAGCAGAGCGGGCAGCAGCGGAGCGGGCAGCAGTGGAGCGGGTAGCAGTGGAGCAGGCAGCAGTGGAGCGGGCAGCAGCGGAGCGGGTAGCAGTGGAGTGGGCAGCAGCGGAGTGGGCAGCAGCAGAGCGGGCAGCAGCGGAGTGGGCAGCAGCGGAGTGGGCAGCAGCGGAGCGGGCAGCAGCGGAGTGGGCAGCAGTGGAGTGGGCAGCAGCGGTGCGGGCAGCAGCCGATCAGGCAGCAGTGGAGTGGGCAGCAGCGGAGCGGGCAGCAGCGGAGCGGGCAGCAGTGGAGCGGGCAGCAGCGGAGCGGGTAGCAGTGGAGTGGGCAGCAGTGGAGTGGCAGCAGCGGATCAGGCAGCAGTGGAGTGGGCAGCAGCGGAGTGGGCAGCAGTGGAGTGGGCAGCAGTGGAGTGGGCAGCAGTGGAGTGGGCAGCAGTGGAGTGGGCAGCAGTGGAGTGGGCAGCAGTGGAGTGGGCAGCAGCGGATCAGGCAGCAGCGGATCAGGCAGCAGTGGAGTGGGCAGCAGCGGAGTGGGCAGCAGTGGAGCGGGCAGCAGTGGAGTGGGCAGCAGCGGAGCGGGCAGCAGTGGAGCGGGTAGCAGTGGAGCGGGCAGCAGCGGAGCGGGCAGCAGCGGAGCGGGCAGCAGCGGAGCGGGTAGCAGTGGAGCGGGCAGCAGTGGAGCGGGTAGCAGTGGAGCGGGCAGCAGTGGAGCGGGTAGCAGTGGAGTGGGCAGCAGCGGAGCGGGTAGCAGCGGAGCGGGCAGCAGCGGAGCGGGCAGCAGCGGAGCGGGCAGCAGTGGAGCGGGCAGCCGTGGAGCGGGTAGCAGTGGAGCGGGCAGCAATGGAGCGGGCAGCAGTGCAGCGGGCAGCAGTGGAACGGGCAGCAATGGAGCGGGCAGCAGTGGAGCGGGCAGCAGTGGAGCGGGTAGCAGAGAACAGAAGACAGCCGCCCAGCTTGGAGAGCCGGCCGACCAGCGGGCCGAGGAGGAGGAGGTGCCAAGGAGGCGCCGCATGAGGCCCCGTGAGTACCGCAGCGCCTGTCATTCGAGGATCTGCCGGACCGAGCATGTCTGGCAGATCATGGCGCACTTGGCATCGCGAGGGTATGGGGGAGGACACATGTTCCCGGTGGCCGTCAAGGTGATGGTCGCTCTGAACCTTTACACCACGGGATCCTTGCAGGCACCAATTGGGGACCTGTCCGGGATCTCACAGAGCTCGGTGCACAGGTGCATCTGCACTGTCACGGAGGCCCTATATGCCCAGGCACAGGTGCATCTGCAACTGTCACGGAGGCCCTATATGCCCAGGGCGGCACAGTACACCTATCTCAATGTGGACCGAGCCCATCAGGATGCCCGGGCAGTGGCATTCGCTGCCATCGATGGTATGCCCCTGGTTCAGGAGGTGATCAACAGGAATGACAGGCCGCTCTACACTCACCAAAAGGGGCTCCACTCGATGAACGTGCAGCTGATATCTGACCAGCAGATGCGCATCATACACGTCTACACCCGATACCCGGGCAGTGTGCACGACGCCTTCACCTTGGCACACTCGATGATTCCTGACATGTTTGAGACTGGGTGATTGGCTCCCGAGTGATGGGTTATCCACTGCGGCCGTGGCTGATGACACCTATCCGGGGGGACACAGATCGACGCGGAGACCTGTGACAACGACGTCCGTGCAGCGACCAGGGGAATGATTGAGCGGTGATTCAGCCTCCTGAGGATGCGGTCCAGGGTGCCTGGACCGCTCTGGAGGGGCCCTCCAGCATGACACTGAGAGGGTCGCCCGCATCATTGCGGCCTGATGCGTCCTCCTGGGAGTGTTTGATGGGGACAGTGTAGAGGGAGCTTTACTCTGTATCTAACCCCGTGCTGTACCTGTCCTGGGAGTGTTTGATGGGGACAGTGTAGAGGGAACTTTACTCTGTATCTAACCCCGTGCTGTACCTGTCCTGGGAGTGTTTGATGGGGACAGTGTAGAGGGAGCTTTACTCTGTATCTAACCCCGTGCTGTACCTGTCCTGGGAGTGTTTGATGGGGACAGTGTAGAGGGAGCTTTACTCTGTATCTAACCCCGTGCTGTACCTATCCTGGGAGTGTTTGATGGGGGACAGTGTAGAAGGAGCTTTACTCTGTATCTAACCCCCGTGCTGTACCTGTCCTGGGAGTGTTTGATGGGGACAGTGTAGAGGGAGCTTTACTCTGTATCTAACCCCGTGCTGTACCTGTCCTGGGAGTGTTTGATGGGGACAGTGTAGAGAGAGCTTTACTCTGTATCTAACCCCATGCTGTACCTGTCCTGGGAGTGTTTGATGGGGACAGTGTAGAGGGAACTTTACTCTGTATCTAACCCCGTGCTGTACCTGTCCTGGGAGTGTTTGATGGGGACAGTGTAGAGGGAGCTTTACTCTGTATCTAACCCCGTGCTGTACCTGTCCTGGGAGTGTTTGATGGGGACAGTGTAGAGGGAGCTTTACTCTGTATCTAGCCCCGTGCTGTACCTGTCCTGGGGGTGTTTGATGGGGACAGTGTAGAGGGAACTTTACTCTGTATCTAACCCCGTGCTGTACCTGTCCTGGGAGTGTTTGATGGGGACAGTGTAGAGGGAGCTTTACTCTGTATCTAACCCCGTGCTGTACCTGTCCTGGGAGTGTTTGATGGGGACAGTGTAGAGGGAGCTTTACTCTGTATCTAACCCCGTGCTGTACCTGTCCTGGGAGTGTTTGATGGGGACAGTGTAGAGGGAACTTTACTCTGTATCTAACCCCGTGCTGTACCTGTCCTGGGAGTGTTTGATGGGGACAGTGTAGAGGGAGCTTTACTCTGTATCTAACCCCGTGCTGTACCTGTCCTGGGAGTGTTTGATGGGGACAGTGTAGAGAGAGCTTTTACTCTGTATCTAACCCCGTGCTGTACCTGTCCCTGGGAGTGTTTGATGGGGACAGTGTAGAGGGAACTTTACTCTGTATCTAACCCCGTGCTGTACCTGTCCTGGGAGTGTTTGATGGGGACAGTGTAGAGGGAGCTTTACTCTGTATCTAGCCCCATGCTGAACCTGTCCTGGGTGTATTTGATGGGGACAGTGTAGAGGGCGCTTTACTCTGTATCTAACCTGGGCTGTACCTGTCCTGGGAGTGTTTGATGGGGACAGTGTAGAGGGAGCTTTACTCTGTATCAAACCCCGTGCTGTACCTGTCCTGGGAATGTTTGATGGGGACAGTGTACAGGGAGCTTTACTCTGTATCTAACCCCGTGCTGTACCTGTCCTGGGAGTGTTTGATGGGGACAGTGTAGAGGGAGCTTTACTCTGTATCTAATCTGTGTTCAGTGCCTGGTGGAAAACACATTACTTTCTGTGTCTGATGAGCAGACAATTTGCCGTCAAAATAATTGCTTGAGGGTCTTGTTTCAACGTTACGTGAACTGATGGACAGTTGTCGTCACTGCTGGTTTCTTGATTGAAATTTATTTCTCTTGGGCTTGTGTGTTTCCTCGTTTCTCCACTCTCTGAGCGAGACTTCAGCTTAAATAGTCTTTGACAGCTGTGTCTGATATCACAGCAAACGGTCAGCTGCTATTTATAGTTGAAACCAGAATCCCCAGGAGAGAAAGTGATGGTGCTGAATCCCATACCTGCAGACAGTCCCAGTCACCTGCTGCCTTTCTAATGATGCCTCTCTCCACAGTTGAACTGTTCATTCTGCAATGTATCAGTCACCTGCTGTTACCCCTTCAAACTGACCACTGTTCGTGTGTAAGTCAGAATGTGAACTTTGCAATGATTCTCCTCCTTGTAGAGCGCCCGAAGGGAGCTTAAACCTGACCACCCACCCCTATTCCCCACCTCATCCAACACACCCACCTTTTCAAATATTCATTCACGGGATGTGAGTGTCGCTGGTTAGAACAGCATTTATTGCCCATGCCCAGTTGCCCTTCAGAAGGTGGTGGTGAGCTGCCTTCTTGAACTGCTACAGTCCCTGAGGTGTAGGTACACCCACAGTGCTGTTAGAGAGGGAGTTCCAGGATGCTGACCCAGCGACAGTGAAGGATTGGCCGATATATTTCCAAGTCAGGATGGTGAGTGACTTGGAGGGGAACCTCCAGGTGGTGGGGTTCCCAGGTATCTGCTGCTCCTGTCCTTCTAGATGGTAGCGGTTGTGGGTTTGGAAGGTGCTTTCTAAGGAGCCTTGGCGAGTTCCTGCAGTGCATCTTGATGAAAAGGAGCCTTGGCGAGTTCCTGCAGTGCATCTTGATGAAGTGGCTCCCCCAGCCCAGCACTCGGACTGAAGATTCTGCACGCATGTTTCAGTTTGAACTTTTGAACAACCTCTTCAGTAAACTGCCAGAATGCCTTAAATAAAATCATTCAATCTGGGTGATAATCCCTCATCCTCTGATTTTACAGCTCGGTGCCCTTTGGGAAATGGAGCCTGCTCCACACAGCAGGAGTGAGACTGAGCGTCTAAACCCAGAAAATTCTGCAAAGAAATTCTGCGTCCGGCATCACCTGGAACCCAGCATCATCCGGACACCTTCATAATCTGGAATCCGGCATCACCCAGACGTCTGGCATCACCTGGAACCCAGCATCATCCGGACACCAGGCATAATCTGGAATCCGGCATCACCCAGACGTCCGGCATCATCCGGAATCATCTGGAATCCGGCATCATCCGGTTGTGCTGATTTACCAACCACATACCGTCGAATGGGAGCGCGATGTGGCTGGCAGGGGCCTCCTACAGGCTTCGCGGTAGCCAGTCTGACTCATGAGATGTAACCAGATCTCGCAAGGTGTTGCGATCAGGATCCTCGGCAATTAGGCGCGCTCACTTGGGATCTACCGGACTCCCGGCATCTAAACGCCTCCCCAGTAGACCCTCAGCCAGGTGCCGATCAGTACTGGTCCAGATAAATGTGGCCCAGGCAGAATGGCACCCGAGGGGTCTCCCAGGCCATCGGAGGCCCTTGGGGGCTCATTTAAATACAGCATAAATGCTGCGAGGGTCACTGTCTCTCCCACCCTCTCAGGCAGTGACTGTGACATTCACACCACCCTCTGGCTGAAAAAGGTTTTCCTCCAATCCCCTCTGAATCTCCTTAACTTCAATCCATGCTCCCTGGTTATTGACTCCTCTACAGAGGGGAAAAGCTCCTTCCTGTCCCTATCTGTGTCCCTGATAATTTGATATATCTCAGGTCCCCCCTCAGCCTTCTCTGCTCCAAGGAGAACCCCGGCCTAACCAGCCTCTCCCCATAGCTGAGACGCTCCAGACCAGGCAACATCCTGGTGAATCTCCTCTGCACCCTCTCCAGTCCAATCACATCCTTCCTATAGAGTGGCGACGAGAACTGCACACAGTACTCCAGCTGTGGCCGAACCAGTGTTTTATACATCATAACCTCCCCGCTCCTATACTCTATGCCTCAGTTAATAAAGGCAAGTATCCCATATGCCTTCTGAACCACCTTATCTACCTCTCCTGCTGCCTTCAGAGATCTTTGGACGTGGATCCCAAGGTCTCTCTGATCCTCTGTACCTCCCAGCATCCTGCCATTTATTGGATATTCCCGAGCCTTGGCAGTCCTCCCAAAATGCATCAACTCACACTTTTCCGAGTTAAATTCCATTTGCCCGTCGAACCAGCCCGTCTATATTGTCCTGTAATCTTTGAGTGGAAAGATCCAGAGGCACCCAGCCCCCCTCGCCCCCCCCTTCCCACCCCAGCCCTCACCCCACCCAGCCACTACCCACCCCAGCCGTCACCCCACCCAGTCCCTACCCACCCCAGCCCTCACCCCACCCAGCCCCTACCCACCCCAGCCCTCACCCCACCCAGCCCCTACCCACCCCAGCCCTCACCCCACCCAGCCCCTACCCACCCCAGCCCTCACCCCACCCAGCCCCTACCCACCCCCAGCCCTCACCCCACCCAGTCCCTACCCACCCCAGCCCTCACCCCACCCAGCCCCTACCCACCCCCAGCCCTCACCCCACCCAGTCCCTACCCACCCCAGCCCTCACCCCACCCAGCCCCTACCCACCCCCAGCCCTCACCCCCACCCAGCCCCTACCCACCCCAGCCCTCACCCCACCCAGCCCCTACCCACCCCCAGCCGTCACCCCACCCAGCCCCTACCCACCCCCAGCCGTCACCCCACCCAGTCCCTACCCACCCCAGACCTCACCCCACCCAGTCCCCACCCACCCCCAGCAGCTACCCACCCCAGCCCTCACCCCACCCAGCCCCTACCCACCCCCAGCCCTCACCCCACCCAGTCCCCACCCACCCCAGCCCTCACCCCACCCAGCCCCTACCCACCCCCAGCCCTCACCCCACCCAGTCCCCACCCACCCCAGCCCTCACCCCACCCAGCCCCTACCCACCCCAGCCCTCACCCCCACCCAGCACCTACCCACCCCCAGCAGCTACCCACCCCAGCCCTCACCCCCACCCACCCCAGCCCTCACCCCCACCCAGCCCCTTCCCACCCCCAGCCCTCACCTCCACCCACCCCAGCCCTCACCCCCACCCAGTCCCCCTTTCCCCCACCCAGCCCCTACCCACCCCAGCCCTCACTCCCACCCAGCCCCTTCCCACCCCAGCCCTCACCCCCACCCAGCACCTACCCACCCCCAGCCCTCACCCCCACCCAGCACCTACCCACCCCCAGCCCTCACCCCCACCCAGCACCTACCCACCCCCAGCACCTACCCACCCCAGCCCTCACCCCCACCCAGCACCTACCCACCCCCAGCAGCTACCCACCCCAGCCCTCACCCCCACCCAGCCCCTACCCACCCCCAGCACCTACCCACCCCCAGCCCTCACCTCCACCCACCCCAGCCCTCACCCCCACCCAGCCCCTTCCCACCCCAGCCCTCACCCCCACCCAGTCCCCCTTGCCCCCACCCAGCCCCTACCCACCCCAGCCCTCACCCCCACCCAGCCCCTTCCCACCCCAGCCCTCACCCCCACCCAGCACCTACCCACCCCCAGCCCTCACCCCCACCCAGCACCTACCCACCCCCAGCCCTCACCCCCACCCAGCACCTACCCACCCCCAGCACCTACCCACCCCAGCCCTCACCCCCACCCAGTACCTACCCACCCCCAGCCCTCACCTCCACCCACCCCAGCTCTCACCCCCACCCAGCCCCTACCCACCCCAGCCCTCACCCCACCCAGCCCCTTCCCACCCCAGCCCTCACCCCCACCCAGTCCCCTTGCCTCCACCCAGCCCCTACCCACCCCAGCCCTCACCCCCACCCAGCCCCTACCCACCCCAGCTCTCACACCCACCCAGCCCCTACACACCCCAGCCCGCACCCTCACCCAGTCTCCCTTTCCACCCCCAGCCCTCACCCCAGCTAGCCCCTCACTCGCTCTCCTCCCTCCCTCCCCCTCTGACAAGTTCCTTCATTAACATTTACAATGTGTAAACTCTGAGGCAGCTCCGGCTCTGTTGTATCCATTACCGGAGCGAACTGGTTACAATGCCCCTCCGGCTCTGATCTACCCCGGGACCTACTGCGGGATTGCTCCGAAAGCGGAACCTGTGGGTCCCGGGGCTGTAACTAAAACCGTGTTTCGCAGCAATGAACAAATTGTCAGTTTCAATGTTAGTTTCCGACAGGTCCAGAGCTGAGATTGCACACAAACCGGATCCACTCCCAATCTGATCAGGAACCCCAGGATTTGGGGATTTTGTACAATTGCAGTGACCCGTTCCTCCTGACTCTGGATCACCTTCTCAGCCTCAAACAATGATGGGAGGCTATTCGACTCTGGGGGCATCGCATTCACGTCCAGTATAATTCCCTTTGTACCTTTTATTGGAAAAGCAATGAGATAAATGTTCAGATGGTTCATTCTAGTGACATTAATATTGATCAGGGCACAGGTGAGAACTCCCCCTCCCCTTCCCTCTTCAAATTAGTGCCATATGATCTGGTACATCCACCTGAGAGACTCAGGCTGCTTTCCCCGGTGTGTGTGTGTGTGTTGGGGGGGGGGGGGAGCTGACTGGTGGTGATTTAACCTGAGGGTCTCCACACCTCAGGCGAGGGGCAAGGTTGAGAGGACGGGGCCTTCATGAATAACCTCAGCCGGTACGGGGATTGAACCTGTGCTGCTGGCCTCGCTCTGCATCACAAACCAGCTGTCCAGCTGACTGAGCTTAAGGTTGTGAGCTTCCCGTGAAGCTGAATCGGCAGACCGGGGAAAATCAAGCAATGCTGCCTGAACCTTAGCTGGTATCCTCCTTGTCCCACCCACAACGAGAGCCTCCTTTCACTGAGCTGGGCGGGGCTACGCCAGGTTGCTGGGTTTGGACACACACTGACAGACAGTACCTGAGGGGGTGGTTTAGGTACTCTGTACCTTTTACAGGAAGTTCCTGGTAGAAGCTGCTTAACTGGGACATTTCCCAATCTAGGTGCGATTGCGGGAAGTGGTGATTAAGGGTTGTAGGCACTGACCAGCTGAGGGACTGATCGGCAGAGTGGTGCAGGTAAGGGTGAAACTTGAGATTTAATCATTGTCTTAAAGTGAGAGTCGTGTTATTGGGATTCATTTAAACAACAACAACTTGCATTTATATAATGCCTTTAATGTAGAAAAATGCTCTATGAAATGAAAATCGCTTATTGTCACAAGTCAGCTTCAATGAAGTTACTGTGAAAAGCCCCTAGTCGCCACATTCCGGCGCCTGTTCGGGGAGGCTGGTACGGGAATTGAACCGTGCTGCTGGCCTGCCTGGGTCTGCTTTAAAAGCCAGCGATTTAGCCCAGTGTGCTAAACAGCCCCTAAGGAGGATTAGCAATGATAATTTGACACCAAATCACAAAAAGAGACATGAAAATAGGTGACAGGCAGCTCGGATAAATGGTAGGTTTTAATGAGCATCTTTAAAAGGAGAGGGCAGAGAGGTTTAAAGAGGGAATTAAAGAGTCTACGGCCCAGGAACCCAATGGTGGAGCAATGGAAACTGGGAATACACAAGACACCATAAAACATAGGATCAGAATTAGGCCACTCGGCCCATCGAGTCTGCTCCGCCATGCGATCATGGCTGATATTTTTCTCATCCCCATTCTCCTGCCTTCTTCCCAATAAGATCAAGAGGCCAAAATTGGAGGAGCACAGAGACCTCCATTGGTCACGAAGCTTGCAGAGATTCCAAAGGTGGGGAGGAGCCAGCACATGGAGTGACTTGAAAGAAAGGGCAGAATTTTATAATCAAGGCCATGTTTAACTGAGAGTCGATGTGGGTCGGGGACAGAAGGGGCAACAAAACTCCCTGTGCGTCTGTGCACTGTCAGAGTTTGGGAGACTGACCAGTTGCTGTGTTGGAATAAACAAGGTGATTGAGTAAAAAGTACAGATTTATTTTGTTTTATTCCTTGAGTTGATTTGTAAACCATTTCTGTTCAAACAAGACTGTTGGTTCTGTTATGGTTTGGATGGGATTACGTGTGAGTGGAGAAGGATTGAACACACTGGTAGGCAGTTCCTGCTGAATCATTGCTAGCTTCAGAACTGAATCTCTGTCCTTGTAATTGAATCCTGGGTAGAGCACAGTGGAATGGATTGATGTAGGTGTAAACGCCTGACTGGTTACAAGGGGACACATTTAAAATGAATGTGGAAAGAGCCAGAGGGGGAGATCAGGAGAAACAGGTTTTTACACAGCGGCGGCACGGTGTCACAGTGGTTAGCGCTGCTGCCTCGCAGCGCCAGGGTCCCGGGTTCAATTCCGGCCTCACTGTCTGTGCGAAGTCTGCACATTCTCCTCCTGTCTGCATGGGTTTCCCCTGGGAGCTCCGGTTTACTCCCACAGTCCAAACGTGTCCCTTAGTTTCCAAAAGGTTAGATGGGATTACTGGGTTACGGATGGATGCGTGAGCTGAAGTAGGGTGCTCTTTCCAAGGGCCGGTGCAAAATAGATGGGCTGAATGGTCTGTTCTGCACTGTTTCTATGATTCTATGAGTTGTGATCTGAAAAGGCAATGGAAGCAGATTCAATAGCAACTTTCAAAAGGAAATTGGATGATTATAATCCCTGGCTGCAGAACTTGACTGGGATTTCACGTGAGTTCAGAAGACTGACTGGGGATCAGATCCAGGTGTTTAAAATGTTAAAATGATTTGATTGGATAACGAGAAACCTTCTCCTCGAGAGACACAATTAAGCACAAAGGGACGTAACCGTCAAATAAGAGTGAGTCGGTTTGGAGGAGGAAATCTTTGCTGGGATGTGGGAAAAGCGGATCAGTGAGACTTACTGGAAAGCTCTTTCCAATAGGATGGTGGGCTGAATGGTCTTGTTCTGTACTGTATAGGATGGTGGGCTGAATGGTCTTGTTCTGTACTGTATAGGATGGTGGGCTGAATGGTCTTGTTTTGTACTGTATAGGATGGTGGGCTGAATGGTCTTGTTCTGTACTGTATAGGATGATGGGCTGAATGGTCTTGTTTTGTACTGTATAGGATGGTGGGCTGAATGGTCTTGTTCTGTACTGTATAGGATGATGGGCTGAATGGTCTTGTTTTGTACTGTATAGGATGGTGGGCTGAATGGTCTTGTTTTGTACTGTATAGGATGGTGGGCTGAATGGTCTTGTTCTGTACTGTATAGGATGATGGGCTGAATGGTCTTGTTTTGTACTGTATAGGATGGTGGGCTGAATGGTCTTGTTCTGTACTGTATCATGCGCCATAAAGGACAACATCACTTTGATTGTTTTACTGATGTTATATTTTGACTTTGATTGAATTTTTGGGGGGAATGTTGGCCAAGCCACATTTATTGTCAATCCCTAGAACCCCCCACGGCACTCAGTCAGATACTGGGGGACACATTATCCCAGACCAGATAGGCTTCTGTCTCTGAAGGAGATTTACTAAAACAATTTGCCAGTTTGCAAATTATTGCATTCACTTTCCTTAGTGGGATTTGAACTCTCAATCTCCAGATTGTGAGACCGTGCCACAGCATTAGTCTATCAGCCATGTCTTTGACCAAGGGCGATAGTGCTGAAGACTGTGAACGTGACAGGACACAGCAGCAACATTCTGATTGTCACGATTTAGAGTTTGGTAAAGTTAATATTTAATCTGGTTTTAGGAGGGTTCGGAGCAATTGCGCCCTACACAATTTACTGCTGATTAGTGTCACTGCCATCGAAGGCCCAGTGAAGGAGAATGTTTCCTTTGATTGCAGGCTGATTGGCTGCCACAGATACGGGCGGCCAGGGGGTAAAAACAAACTTTCTTTCTTATAATCTCTTTTTAGTCTTGTCTTCTCTTCTCCCTCACTGGCCTTGGGCTTGCCAGAGACACACCCTGTGCAAATAGTAGCAGAGAATGTGTGTGTGCACAGTGCCTTTCACAAACTCAAGTCTCAAAACATTTTACAGCCAACAAAGTGTTGTTTGAAGTGTCCTCACTGTTTCCTGTAAGAAACGAGGCAGCCAATTTACACACAGCAAGATCCCACAAACAGCAATATGCTAATGACCGGATCTTCTGGTTTTCAGAAGAGATATTGAGTGAGGTATAAATATTGTCTGGGACACCGGAATAATTCCACCGTTATTCTTCAAAATGGGAGCATCTACGTCCACGGGAGAGGGTGGATGGGGAGTCAGTTTAAAATCTCAGCTGTAAGATGGTATCTCTGATAGTGCAGCACTCCCTCAGTGCCCACAACCTCTGACTCTGCAATGTCGTGTTCACTGACAGCAAGCGATCCGATCGGGGGTGAGGGGTTATACAGCTGAGCCCAATTAGGCAGGACCTATTAATGTCCACGTCACAAACGATATATTTATGGAACTCAGATTTAAATTTGCAATAAGTTACTTTCTTTAGTTTTATTGACATGAAATATTGAGGGAGATTCACCTCAATCTCTGTGTGGGATTGAATCTCACTTGTTCCAACCCAGGTCAGTTCTGAGGTTGTTCATCTCAGCTATGGGTCAGCAGCAGAGTTAGCCTCAGTACCTCCGGGTTAGGAGGGGCAATAATCAGCCAGGGTTGATGGTCCTCAGTGCTGGCTAATGACCTCATTGCCCTCTGAAATTGCCGAGAGCTAGCAGCTCAGTACAGAAGGAGGCCATTTGCCCCTTGTACCTTTGCTTGCTCTTTGAAAACGATCCAATTGGTCTCTTCCCTAAACTTTCCCCATTGGCCTGTAAATTTTCCCTTTTTAGTATTTACCCAATTCCCTTTGAAAGTTATTTTTGAATTGTTTTCACCGCTCTTTCAGGCAGAACATTCCAGATCTCAACTCGCTCTGTGAAAATAATTCTCACCTCGCCATTGGGCCTTTTGCCAACCACCTTCGATCTGTGTTCCTCTCGTTGCTGAGCCTCCTGCCGGGTGAAAGTTTCTCTTATTGCCTCTTCAAAAAATCTCATTATCATAGAATCCCTACAGTGAAGAAGGAGGCCATTCGGCCCATCGAGTCTGCACCTACCCTTCAAAAGAGCACTCTATCGAGGCTCAATCTCCCGCCCATTCCTGGAACCCCACCCAACCTTTGGACACTAAGGGCAATTTACCATGTCCAATCCACCTAACCTGCACATCTTTGGACTGTGGGAGGAAACCGGAGCACCCGGAGGAAACCCACGCACACACGGGGAGTACGTGCAGACTCCGCACAGGCAGTCACCGGAGGTCGGAATCGAACCCGGGTCCCTGGAGCTGTGAAGCAGCTGTGCTAACCACTGAATCACCATGCTGCCCCAACAGCAAGTACAGCCAGTATCCATAGAATCCCTACAGTGCAGAAAGAGGCCATTTGGCCCATCGAATCGACACCAACCCTCCGAAAGAGCACACTACCTAGGTCCACTCCCCCACCATATCCCCCTAATCCCGTATTGATCATGGCCACCTACCAAAGCTAATAGCATGTGATTGTTTATTGTGAATGGAGTTGATTACAAAAGTAGAGAGGTTTTGCTGCAGTTGTACAGGGCATTGGAGAGACCACAGCTAGTGTTTTGTGCTCAGTTTGGCCAGCTTATTTCAGAAAATATATAAATGCATTAGAAGCGATTCAGAAAATATTTACTAGATTAATACCAGGAATGAGTGATTGTCTTGTGAGGAAATGTTGGAGAGGTTAGGTTTGTATCCATTAGAGTTTAGAAGAGTGAGATCTGGGGCGAAATTCTCCGGTATCGGCGCGATGTCCGCCGACTGGCGCCCAAAACGGCGCAAATCAGACGGGCATCGCGCCACCCCAAAGGTGCGGAATGCTCCGCATCTTTGAGGGGCCGAGCCCCAACCTTGAGGGGCTAGGTCGGCTCCGGACGAATTTCCGCCCCGCCAGCTGGCGGAAAAGGCCTTTGGTGCCCCGCCAGCTGGCGCGGAAATAACATCTCCGGGCGGCGCATGCGCAGGAGCGTTAGCGGGCGCTCACGGCATTCCCGTGCATGCGCAGTGGAGGGGGTCTCTTCCACCTCCGCCATGGTGGAGACCGTGGCGGAGGCGGAAGGGAAAGAGTGCCCCCACGGCACAGGCCCGCCCGCGGATCGGTGGGCCCCGATCGCGGGCCAGGCCACCGTGGGGGCACCCCCCGGGGCCAGATCGCCCCGCGCCCCCCCCAGGACCCCGGAGCCCGCCCGCGCCGCCTTGTCCCGCCGGTAAGGTAGGTGGTTTAATTTACGCCATCCAATCCCCAAAAGAGTACCGTGAATGACACCCATGAATTGTAGACCCCCCCCCCCACCCCTTCCCAGACTCCTCCTCTCCACTTCCTCTTGTTAACTCCTCCCCTCACCCTCGGTTCCTTCCCCCAACTTTTCACCCCGGCTAGACTCACCGAAACTAGTTCTACCAGGCTCTGATGGCCACAGCCCCTCCCCCACCTCACTCCCATTCACTGGCCAGCGTGGAGACCCTCGCCCGGGTCTCCTTCCCCCTTGCCCGGTCCCAGGAAAACCAAGAAATCCCCTTTAGCACATATCCCAGCATACACACTCAAGCCCCAAAGAACCATCGTTGCAAATGAAAGTCCCAACTCTTCCCTTGTCCAAATATATACAGCGTCGACTCATTTAGTACACACACCAACACGCAGTGAAAAAATAAAGTTATATGAGGCTACATCGGTACACGACCCGCTCTCAGTCCCATTTCTCAATTCTGCCACAGTCCTTCTGCCTTCGCAAACTCCTCCGCCGCTTCCGCCGTCCCAAAATAAAAGTCCTTGGAATTGTAGGTCACCCTCAACTTAGCTGGGTATACTATGCCGCACTGCACCTTGCTGATGTACAGCGCCTTCTTCACCCGGCTGAAGGCAGCCCGCCTCCTCGCCAGCTCCACCGTAAAGTCCTGGTATATGCGTATACCAGCTCCAGCCCACTGCACCACCCGCTTCTGCTTTGCCCAGAACAGGACTTTCTCCTTCACGCTGTACCTACGGAAACACACAGTTACTACTTTTGGCGGCTCACTCGCCTTTGGTATAGGCCTCCACCACCGAAGAGCCCGATCCAGTTGTATCGAGAGGGATCGTCCCCCTCCCCCAATAGTCCGCCAACATCGTGGCAAAATATCCCGTCGGCCTCGGGCCTTCCACCCCTTTGGGCAGACCCACAATCCTCAGATTCTGTCGCCTGGATCTGTTTTCCAGGTCTTCCATTTTGGCTTGCGGACCCTCGTTGGTCTCTGTCACCCTCCTTCCCCATCGAGGTGAGTTGATCACTGTGCTGCGATAATGCCTCTTCCACTTCCTTCAGTGTCTCACCTTGCTCCCGCACCTCCGCCGCTGCGCTCGATACCGCGCCCCCCTCACCGGGGCAATCGCCTCCTCCACCAGCACTTCCAATACCGCCCCCATCTCCTTCTTCATCGCTTCCATGTGCTTTGTGAACTGTTTTTCAAGTTCCACAACCATCACTTTGGTCATTTCTTCTGCTGTGAGCGATGCGGCCTCCCCTGGTGCTCCAGCCTCCGCTTTCCTCACAGTTCCTGCGCTGACTTTTCCACTCACCGGCGGACTTTCATTAACCCCCTTTTTCATGGCCGTTTTTCTCCCAAACTTGGACATTTCTCCTCCCTGTGCCTTCTTACAGCATTTTCAGCCTCCGTTGCCCCCGGGACCGGGCGTTAAAACCCCAAAATTCCTATTCCCAAGCGGGAGCCCTCCAGTGTGCGGCTGCCTCCCGCCCGCCGTCACCGGAAGTCCACTGAGTCACTAATATAACCATGCTGATGTTATCTACGAGGGTATCCCAACTTGGAACACCAGTTCATGGGGGTGTATAAGTTTATTTTTGGAATGGTGCGAGGAGTCATGTGAATCCCCAGTGAGAATAAGCTGCCCAGTGGTCATTTAACAATTATGAAAGACTACTTACGAAATTAAAGAAAAGACAAGTGCACATGAACAGGACTACACTACGCCAAGACAATTAAATAAAGGAACTACAAAACATACACTCAGTTTGTGTATAATGTACCCCTTGTTCCAAAATATATCTATGATCCTTGAACTCCTTATGACTTCCCCTTTCCTACCAAACAATATTTAAATTAAATAGTTCTGCAAGTCAAATTCCAGCTTACAGTTACCACACAATACAGGGAGGACACTCAAGTTTGAGAAACGTCTTACCCTTGTTCAGCGAAGATATTTAAACTGCCGCTCCGAAGGTTGTCTGCACTAACTTGGCTCTAAGACGTAATGGCGGTTAGATGTTAAACTTAACCTCCAGGCTGCTAGCTGGAATATGGCTTGTCTGTTTCTGAAGCTGCTAGATGTCAACTAACCTCCCTTGCTTCTGAGGGTCCTGGCAATTATACTGTTGTTTGCTTTGATTCTACCTTCTGTGCATTTGGCTGACTATCCTATCAAATTCCTTGACACTAGGCATTAGTGTGTGTATACCTCATTGATCTCCCAATTGTCTAAACAGTTTTTACTAAAAATCTACTCAAATCTGATTGCATCTAAATGCCTTCTAATCTCATCATTGGGACAGATGCGCCTCACCTGGCCTTTTGAAGACTGAATACTGCAGTTGCTAGGTAGATTTCTACAAGTTGCTGGGCAGATCGCACCCTATTATTTTTTTTAAATTTTAGAGTATCCAATTAATTTTTCCAATTAAGGGCCAATTTAGCATGGCCAATCTACCTATCCTGCACATTTTTTGGGGTGTGGGGGCGAAACCCATGCAATCACAGGGAGAATGTGCAAATTCCACATGGACAGTGACCCAGAGCCGGGATCGAACCTTGGACTTCGGCGCCGTGAGGCAGCAGGGCTAACCACTGTGTCACCGTGCTGCCACTCGCATCCTATTATGCCAAATTAAATTTGTGTTACTGCTGTTGCCAAGCAGATTTCTACCTGTTGCGACGCAAACCCATGACATGACCCCCTTTTAAAAATGAAATGTCTTAATTTGAAATATATTTAATTTCTCAACCTTTTTCTTATTATTTTATTAAATATTATGCAATTCTTTGAGAAGGTGACTGAACAGGTAGACGAGGGTAGAGCAGTTGATGGATTTCAGCAAAGCGTTTGATAAGGTTCCCCACGGTAGGCTATTGCAGAAAATATGGAGGCTGGGGATTGAGGGTGATTTAGAGATGTGGATCAGAAATTAGCTAGCTGAAAGAAGACAGAGGGTGGTGGTTGATGGGAAATGTTCAGAATGGAGTTCAGTTACAAGTGGAGTACCACAAGGATCTGTTCTGGGGCCGTTGCTGTTTGTCATTTTTATCAATGACCTAGAGGAAGGCGCAGAAGGGTGGGTGAGTACATTTGCAGACGATACTAAAGTCGGTGGTGTTGTCGATAGTGTGGAAGAATGTAGCAGGTTACTGAGGGATATAGATAAGCTGCAGAGCTGGGCTGAGAGGTGGCAAATGGAGTTTAATGTAGAGAAGTGTGAAGTGATTCACTTTGGAAGGAATAACAGGGATGCGGAATATTTGGCTAATGGTAAAGTTCTTGGAAGTGTGGATGAGCAGAGGGATATGGGTGTCCATGTACATAGATCCCTGAAAGTTGCCACCCAGGTTGATAGGGTTGTGAAGAAGGCCTATGGAGTGTTGGCCTTTATTGGTAGAGGGATTGAGTTCCGGAGTCAGGAGGTCATGTTGCAGCTGTACAGAACTCTGGTACGGCCGCATTTGGAGTATTGCGTACAGTTCTGGTCACCGCATTATAGGAAGGACGTGGAGGCTTTGGAGCGGGTGCAGAGGAGATTTACCAGGATGTTGCCTGGTATGGAGGGAAAATCTTATGAGGAAAGGCTGATGGACTTGAGGTTGTTTTCGTTGGAGAGAAGAAGGGTTAAGAGGAGACTTAATAGAGGCATACAAAATGATCAGGGGGTTAGATAGGGTGGACAGTGAGAGCCTTCTCCCGCGGATGGAAATGGCTGGCACGAGGGGACATAGCTTTAAACTGAGGGGTAATAGATATAGGACAGAGGTCAGAGGTAGGTTCTTTACGCAAAGAGTAGTGAGGCCGTGGAATTCCCTACCTGCTACAGTAGTGAACTCGCCAACATTGAGGGCATTTAAAAGTTTATTGGATAAACATATGGATGATAATGGCATAGTGTAGGTTAGATGGCTTTTGTTTCGGTGCAACATCGTGGGCTGAAGGGCCTGTACTGCGCTGTATCGTTCTATGTTCTATGTTCTAAGAGCATGCAATAAAGAAATACCCCAGAAAATTTCCCACTGTTCCCAAAAGTCTCTTTCTATACTCGGGATGAAGCATCCACAATGACATTTTCTTTCCCAGCCACATGAAAGATTTTTACGTTAAATGGTTGCAACAGCAAATTCCATCGGAATAACCAGGTGCTCTGATCTGAAAGGAATTTCAAATGGTTGTGGTCAGTACATTGTGATTGTCTCTGCTGGGTTTCTGGCAACATAAACCTCAAAATGTTGTAATGCCCGTACCAGGCTTAACGTCTCTTTCTCAATGGTCGAATACTTCTGTTGGCGACGATTTAATTTCCTAGAGAAATGTCCCACCAGACTTCTCAAGGCCAAGTTCGTCTTCTTGCAACAACACCGCTCCGACCCCTATTACATTTATTAAATTTGTGTTATTGCTGTCACGAGGCAAATCCATGACAGTGTTAACACTCTGGCTCCCGGGTTCACTCTGGCTAGGACCCTGCTCCCGGGGCACACACTTGCACAGTAGCATAGTGGTTAGCACTGTTGCTTAACAGCCCCAGCGTTCCAGGTTCAATTCCCTACTTGGGTCACTGTCTGTGCAGACTCCGCACGTTCTCCCCGTGTCTGCGTGGGTTTCCTCCGGTTTCCTCCCACAAGTCCCGAAAGACGTGCTTGTTATGTGAATTGGACATTCTGAATTCCCCCTCTGTGCACCCAAACAGGCGCCGGAATGTGGTGACGAGGGGATTTTCACAGTAACTTCATTGCAGTGTTAATGTAAGCCTTATTGTGACAATAAAAATTATTATTATCCTCATTGGTTGGGATTCATGCGTTCCCGCATGATTTAAAAAATAAATAAATTTAGAGTAACCAATTATTTTTTTCAATTAAGGGGCAATTTAGTGTTGCAAATCCAACTATCCTGTACATCTTTTTGGTTTGTGGGGGTGAGACCCACGCAGACATGGGGAGAATGTACAAACTCCACACGGACAGTGACTCAGGGCCGGGATTGAACCCGGGTCCTCAGCGCCGTGATAGTGCTAACCACTGCACCACTGTGCCGCCCTGTGTTCCCGCATGATTGGTATTGAGCCAGTCACATGGACTGTGAGGGCACGCCCCTTAAAGAGGCCATGATATCACATCCCTCCCATCTTAAGTCCCTCAAATAACATATGTACAATAATTATATACAATAGAAAGCTGAGGAAACAAAAGGGAAGAGAGTCCCTTCTTAATCCCCATTTTACTGGCTGCTTCGACATTGAAGATTTTCAGATCCCCTCCCCCTCCCCAGACAATGCAGACCGCTATTTGAACTGGCCCAGGCAGCACACACCCCGATCCGGTGTGCTATGAGGCATATTGCTGTGATATCATTTTGATGGACTTGGCTAACAGACAATCAACTCATTTGAAATTCTGGGATTTATTCCATTTTGGATTCTGATTGGTGGAGCCCTTCAAAATCTTCTGGAACAGAGTACAGATTCTATATGGCTCTCAGTTCTGCTTAGACATCGAGAGCAGCTTGAAGCAGGTTTAAAATGTTCTCTCTAACCAGCCAGGCGTGTGAAGGTAACCTCTGATTAAAAGGCTGCACGTAGTCTGCAGCCAGTTCTCTAAGACCTAGAAGGCAGCAAGAAGCATGTCTGGACTCTCTGTCAGCTAAGTGTGGCATTTAAAACAATTTTCAGCCCACCCTGTGAAAGTTTCACTTCTGATTAAAAGGCTGAGGAGCTGAATCTGATTGTCCTCAACTGATGGCCTGTGTTTAAAGACCTTTCTCTCTTCAGTCAGTTCAACCTGTGGGAGGATCCAGTCTAGCGCCCCCTGCTGGAAGAGGGGGATGATTGAAAACCTATTTAAAATCCTCAGGTGAAGAATTCTAATATTACCTCAGTGAAGCTGAGAGCCAGTCTGGTGGAGGTCGTTCAAATAAAAGTGACTCCCAAGAGATAATTCTACAGCCTGCATGTGCTAGTTGGAGACAAACATCAAAAGATCCAAATCAACCGATAGCTTTCAGCACCTCATATTCTGAGAAGATCACCGCCTACAACGACCGCTACCACAGCAGTGAACATTCTCATCTCTTGTCCTATTTAACCCCCTTACCCCCTTATTTTGATCGTACCCCTTCCCCACTGTGTGTCTCCCTTGTGTGTATGTGGGTGGGGGGTGAGATGGTGTTAGGGGAGAGATTAGATTAGCAGACCGTTGATCTATTTTTTTTGCCATTACCTGTTGAACTCTTCTCTTGTTATAAATGAATAGTTTTAAAAATATTTAACGTCCAGAACTGGTGCCTGTAATTGAATTGGAGCAGTCAAGGGTCAGAGATCTCAGGAAAATATACAAATTATTGGTTAATTTACTTATGTTGGAAGTCCGGGGTCTGTGGGGCTAGAATTGACCGTGCATTTGCCCAGGGGTGTTGTAACACGGTGCGACACCCATTGTAGCATGGGGAGGGGTAGGTAAAAAACAAAAGAAAGTTTGCCAGCCTAAGATGTAGCGGTTTGCTGGGCTGCTTCTTCATAGCTGCCTTGAACATTTGTGCAGCTCCCTCCGCCAACCTGATTGAGGCAGGGTGATAGGGGCTGTTCTGGTACAGCAAGTAGCATTCGTTCTAATAAAATGCTGAAAGTCCTCACCAGTTAAGGCAGTGTCATTGTCCAGCACCATTACTTAGGGAAGCCATGCATAGCTAACACCTGCCTCAAGGTCTCTACTGTGCCTGCCGAGGTCGTCGTTCCCATCGCTTGACTCTCCAACCACTGTGAATGGCCATTGACCAAAACGAGGAACATCTTGCCCTTGAAAGGAACAGCAAAGTTCCTTCAGGTCACACCCAAGGGTGGAGGTTGGATGGAGGGGGCAGCGCCTGCTGTGTCTGGTAAGGGCTGCACTGGCGCACCATGTTTCAATTACCTTGTCTATGCCAGGCCACCAGATGTAGCTATGAGCAAGCACTTTCATTTTTACTAGATGGGCACTATGAAGTTCTTGCAACAAGGACACTTGGGCTGGGGATGGTACTATCACTCGGGACCCTCAAAGTATGGCTCCATCCTCGCAACTGTCCTTACGAGTGAGGTACGGTCTTAATTAGTCAGATTTATTGTGGTGCCACCCGGTTAAGATCACTTCGGACAGGGCAGGGTCCTATTGTGTCCAGTTCTTTATTTGGCCGGACAAAACTGGCAGGATGTCTAAAAATAGCAATGCCAAGATGATTTCTTGAGGTAGAGGCGAGGGTGCCTGGTTCTTTGGAAGTGGGAGCCGACTCAATGCATTAGCATTCAAAATCTGTGTACCTGGCCTTTGCTGAAAGATGTAGTCCTAGGCCACCAGCAACAGGAGAGGCAGTGGCGTAGTGGTACTGTCACTGGACTAATAATCCAGAGACCCAGGGACAAATCCCACCACGGCAGACGGTGTAATTTGAATTCAATAAAAATCTGGAATTAAAATTCTAATGATGACCATGAAACCATTGTCGATTGTCGGAAAAACCCATCTGGTTCACTAATGTCCTTCAGGGAAGGAAATCTGCCGTCCTTACCCGGTCTGGCCTACATGTGACTCCAGACCCACACAGCAATGTGGTTGACTCGTAATTGCTCCCCCCACTGAAATGGCCGAGCGAGCCTCTCATCTTGGAAAGTGCACTTCCCGTGTTTGAGTCAAATTCCCGCACCTTGGAATCTTCTGTACACTCCTTCTAAACTTGCCAGGTGCTCCTCGTGTGATGTTCCTGTTATTAGCATGTCATCCAGGTGGACCACAACTTTTGGGATGCTTTGATGGAGATTCGCCATTTAGCGCTGGAACATCGCACAGGCCGAGGAGATGACATGGTGCATTGAAACAGGCTTTTCTGTGTGTTAATCATTGCATACTTTCAAGGAATCATCATCTAGTTCTAGTTGCAAGTAAGCATGAGTGAGGTGGAGTTTGGTGTATGCGAGGCCCCCTCGCCAGCTTTGCATGAAGGTCTTTATCTACTTGGGCTGCCTGGTTAATTGTTAGCTCATAGTCCCTGCATATCCTAATAGAGCGGCCCGGCTTTAATACAGGAACAATGGGAGCTGCCCAATCTGAAAACTGCACGGGTGTGATGATTCCCAGTTCTTCTAGGCATTTAACTTTGGCTTTCTCTTTTTGGTTCAAGGCATAAGGAACTGGTCTTGCTCTAAACAACTTGGGTGTTGAGTTTGGGTTGACATAAATCTTGACCTTTACTCCCTTTATTCGATCCAACTCGTTCTCGAACAATCTTTGTCTCTGTCCAAGACTTCCTGAAAGACGGCGTCCAACATTTAAAATTTTTCCAACCTATTCAACTTTATTTGGCGCAACCAATCCCACCCCATCAGGCTTGGCCGCTATCCCTTGCCAGCGATCATAGGTGATGGGCATCTTGTTGCTGATATGACACCGGAATTATGGTTGTTCCCAAAATATTTAAGTCTCCCCCGTATATGTCACCAGCTTGTCTTTCACTCAGATCCAAAGACTGAAACCTCCTTGAAGATATGAACGTTTGTTTATCCACAACCGTGGCAATGCTCCGGTTTCGACCCCCGTCTTTAGTAAAACAATTGCACTCTCTGCAGCAGCTCGATTCCTGGGGGTGATACCCCCCCTTCTCCCCCCCCCCCCCCACCCCCGCCCCGCACCGGTAACAGTCACCTGACTCCTTGGCTGACAGCCCAACTTCACCCCTGGCCACTGACTACAATCCTATTCCTGGAATCGCTGCTGCACATCCTCTGTGCCTGTCGACCTGGCTGCTCACCTTGCAGCTGTACAGCCCCACAACTGGTTTACCGAGCCCTCTTGCACGCTTTGAAGCTCTGCCGTGAAGCTCTCCCAGTGCACTCAGCCGCCTAGGCAATCTCAATCGCCCTGTCGAGGATAATCTTTGCTTCAGCCAGAAGCTTATTTTGCCCACTTATATTGTTAATACCGCAAACTAAACGATCACGCAGCATGTCACCCAGTGCTACACCAAACTTGCAATTCTCGGCCATTGGCCTGAGTCTGGGATGAAGGCATAGATAATCCCTCCCGGGCTCCTGACAGCCAGATTGAATTTGTATGATCGAGGGTCTGGGGTTGAAATGCTCCCTGACCAGCTTCACCAACTGGTAAAAAGAATTAATGTTGGGAGCCTCCGGGGATGTCAAATTTCTTAGAAGTTTGAAGGTTGTTGGCCACAAACTGTTAATAGGATAACTTTCCGTTCATCCTCCCCTGTTATTTAATTTGACGTGAAGAAGTAACGGAGTTGCTCAGTGTACCGGCTCCAATCTTTGGCCCCTGATCGATTGGATCTAATTTCCTAATCATGGGCATTTTTCACTCACTGTTCTCTGGTATCCACGTGCTTTCCGACTCTGTGTTTGTCTTGGAGGGTTTTCCTTCCCTCTCTCAAATGCGATAACTGTGGGCTTGTGATTGATCTGGTTCATACTCGTCATCAATGTGATGGCTCGAGGCAATACCAGGTAGCCGGGAGCAAGAAGAACCAAGTGTTTATTGGCAACGAACAAGGTTAACTTATATACAGGCGTTGACACTCTGGCTCCCGGGTTCAATCTGGCTAGGACCCTGCCCCTGGACCCCACGCTTTTCCTTCATTGTATGGGGTTCACACACCTCCGCATGATAGGCCCTGAACCAGTCACATGGACCGTGAGGGCACGCCCCTTAAAGGGGCCATGCTACCACAGGTGACTTGATCAAAACCTTTCAAAACTTGATCAAACTCCTGAGGGGTATTGACAGGATGGATTGAAGAGGATGATTCCTCTTGTTGGAGAATCTAGGCCTTGGAGGTCACCGTTTAAAAATAAAGGGTCTCTGATTTAAGACAGAGATGAGGAGAAATCTCTGAGGGTCGTGTGTCTGTGGAACTCTCTTCCTCAAAGGGCAGTGGAAGCAAAGTCTTTGAATATTTTTAAGGCAGGGCTGGATATAGTCTCGATTAACAAGGGGGTGAAAGGTTATCGAGGGTGGGCAGGGATGGGGAGTTGATGTCACTGTCAGATCAGCCATGATCTTATTGAATGGGGGAGCAAGCTCGAGGGGCCGAATGGCATAGCCTCCTCCTGTTCCTGATTGGTATGTTTATATGTAACCCCAATGAAATCTCCCTTTAACCTTCTCTGCTGTAAGGAGAGCAATCGCAGCTTCCCCATTCTCCCCGCAATGTCAGTGTTGCTCACATCACAAGAATGTACAATAAACGTTGTTTTGAGGGACTGATGATTTTTAAATCTCGGCAGTTTTCTGTCCGTATTTTTTAATAGATTCTCTCTACCTCCCCCACCCCCTTCTTCGTTCTTTCAAACTCTATCTTGGGTCAGAAGTCTGGCATCTGCTTTGAAAAGTGCAGACAATCGATATCTGTGTGAGCTGCAAGGCAGCTGGAATGAGGAGGATGTTAAGTATGATTAGAATCCCGTCTCTGCCTGTTTCACAGCAAAGGGCCGTTGAGTTTAAACTTGCATACTGGCAGGGAGGCCTGTAGTGGAACAGAATGGGAGTATACAATGGGATTGGCATCTTATCTGGCACTTAGCCATGGCTCCGCCGTGTGGGGAAACGCAGAGACATGTTTAACTTAGTCTGGACCAATGTGGGACGATGTGTTTGTCCATCTTCCTCCCCAAATGCTTTGCCAACTTGGCATTCTGTTTGACTTTTTACGATAGTGACGTTTAAGGGGCATCTTGACAAATACATGAATAAGATAGGAATGGAGGGATACGGACCCCGGAAGTGTAGAAGATTGTAGTTTTGACGGGCAGCATGGTCGTTGCAGTCTTGGAGGGCCGAAGGGCCTGTTCCTGTGCTGTACTTTTCTTTCTTCTTTGTTCTTTGGCCCTGACCTGGCCTTTTGAGCCATATTCACTCCATCAACATGGCTAAACAACATTGCCAGGCTCTGATGCTGTCTCTACTCACCCAGATGTGACCATTTTAATGCTCTACTGACTGGCCTTCTGTCTTTTATCTTATATAAACTGATGCTCTTACAAAACTCTTCTGCACTTGTTCCAATTCACTCATCACCTCCTGTGTTCTCTGACCTACATTCGCTTCTCGTCCGACAATGCACCAGTTTAAGAATTCTCCTCCATGTTTTCAAATCCCTCCCCAGGCCTCTTCCTCCCCATGTCTGTATCTCCTCCAGTCTCACCGTACTCTGGAGGAGATTGGAGAGGTTAGGTTTGTATATCACCGGGGTTTAGAAACATAAAAACATAGGGTAGGGGCCTCTGGGAGGTTGGGTGGGTGATGGGTGGGGGTCCTAGAAGGGAGGGGGTGCTGTAAGGGGGCTTGGGGGGGAGGCTGAAGAGGGGGGACCCCCCTGGGGATCCCATAGCGGGGTGTCCTCACTTGGAGGGTGTGGGATAGTGTCCATGTGTATGGGGGTGACACTGCCCATGGGTGGGGGTGGGCCCACAAGCTCACTTGGAGATTGGGGCACCCTTTCAAAATGGCGGCCCGAGTTCAGCTCCCCAGTGCAAAACAAAATCCTAAGTGTGGCTTAAACCGGTGAGAAACTCCCCAGGGCCCAGAAAAGGGGCTGGTTTAGCACAGCGGGCTAAATAGCTGGCTTTTAAAGCAGAACAAGGCAGGCCAGCAGCACGGTTCGATTCCCGTAACAGCCTCCCCGAACAGGCGCCGGAATGTGGCGACTAGGGGCTTTTCGCAGTCACTTCATTTGAAGCCTACTTGTGACAATAAGCGATTTTCATTTTCATTTCATTTCATTCAAAAGTGACTGAGTGTCATTGAATAGCGGTGAGGAACTTGCCGACAGAGCCAGCGGGAAACTCCCTGAAAAACCCACCACAAATGAACAGAAATTGTTTGGGAGAATCGCGGCCAATGTTTCCTCTGGTGGGAAATCTAGAACTAGGGGTCACTGTTTAAAAATAAGGGGTCACTCATTTGAGACAGAGATGTTCCAACTGGAGCCTGAGCTCAGGAATCCCCTCTTTATACCTCTCCATCTCACTTTCCTGCTTTAAGAAGCTTCTTAAAATCAATCTTTTTGATTAAACTCTGGTTTCCTCTTCTAGTATTACCTTGCATGGTTTGTTGTCAAACGTTGCTGGATTATTCACCTGCGAAGAACCTCAGAATGGTTTATTATGTTAAAAGTGGTGGTTAATGAATGAGACTCCACTTTAATGAGACTCCACTGGGCAGCACGGTAGCATTGTGGATAGCACAATTGCTTCACAGCTCCAGGGTCCCAGGTTCGATTCCGGCGTGGGTCACTGTCTGTGCGGAGTCTGCACATCCTCCCCGTGTGCGCGCGGGTTTCCTCCGGGTGCTCCGGTTTCCTCCCACAGTCCAAAGATGTGCGGGTTAGGTGGATTGGCCATGATAAATTGCCCTTAGTGTCCAAAATTGCCCTTAGTGTTGGGTGGGGTTGCTGGGTTATGGGGATAGGGTGGAGGTGTTGACCTTGGGTAGGGTGCTCCTTCCAAGAGCCGGTGCAGACTCGATGGGCTGAATGGCCTCCTTCTGCACTGTAAATTCTATGATAATTAATGCCATGATTCAATCTCAGGTTTGAATCGCGGAGCTGACCCCGGTGTCAGTAATTTAGTTTATTTAACATTTATGATTCTATGTAAAAAAAAGTTATGGGGTTTTGCGTTCCTCCTGGGCGAGAAGGAGGGAGATGTAAGTGAATCTGCTGTTCACCACGGTCCTCACTCCTGATCCGCATCAAATGGCTCCCACCCCCCCGCCCCCGGACGGTGTGTGGACAAGCAGTGAGGGTGTGATGCCTCTCATGGTTGAATAACCTTACAATATTCACCTAATGTCCTGTCATTTGTAGAGTGGATATCGGGAGTAGATACTAAAGATTTTTAAAAAATTTAAAGTGCCCAATTCTTGTTTTTTCCAACTAAGGGGCAATTTAGCGTGGTCTCTCCAGCACAACGTTTAGTGCGTGCACCATTTGTTTTTTAGTACAACTGTGTTGTGACCTGTTTTAATAATCAGAGCATCCTAACCACCCCCCCCATACGTTGGTACTGAGGGTAGGGTACCCTGTTTCTCCAACACAAAATTAGTCTTTGTACCGTTTGGCCATGTACATATTTTTTACTGTTTCAATAAAAAGATAGGGACAATCCACCTACCCAGAGATACTAAAGAATAAATGGTTTCTGTGGATAAGCCACTGCCTTTGAGAGGGTAGTGAGGAATAGTCATGTCGTAGACCTGGACACCCCTAGATATTCTCAGTCTCAGCTGTTTGAGAACATGTGCAATCCACAAGTCATGAATATTTTGGCAGATTTGGATCTTTATTGGTTTACAGGAATAAGGATTGAGGAACTGAAAACCGATACTTCTCTTATTGTCCACGTGGCAGCCAAGCACTGTTAGTCATTGTGTTGTAGCACAGTTCAGCCAGCCAATCAGTGCCAGTCATTGTGCTGTGGCATTGTATAGAACCATCCATGAAACCAACATACGATCTGGCACCCTGCAGAGGTCAGAGTTTCATTGTCACAATGTGATGTGATCTGTGGGTATGATCCAGTGTTTCTCTCCAGCAAGATACTGCAGATTTGCCTGTAATTCATCTGCACGGTAGCACAGTGGTTAGCACTGTTGCTTCACAGCTCCAGAGTTACAGGTTCGATTCCCGGCTTGAGTCACTGTCTGTGCGGAGTCTGCACGTTCTCCCCGTGTCTGCGTGGGTTTCCCCCGGGTGCTCCGGTTTCCTCCCACAAGTCCCGAAAGAGACGTGCTGTTAGGTGAATTGGACATTCTGAATTCTCCCTCGGTGTACCCGAACAGGCGCCGGAGTGTGGCGACTAGGGGCTTTTCACAGTAACTTCATTGCAGTGTTAATGTAAACCTACTTGTGACACTAATAAAGATTATATTATGTAGTAATGTCCCGGTCTAGAACACACTCCTTTCTGTTAATGGGCTAATGATGGGACAACACTGACTATTTTTTCTCCTTTCTCTCTCTCGCTCTCTCTCTCTCTCTCTCTCTCTTTCTCTCCCTTTAAAACACATTTGGATTGACTTTTGAATAACCCATAAATGCTGCTATTGAAAACATTGTGTTCAGGTCAAAGCCCAGATTTTCACCGTGACAGACAGACAGACTGCCTCGAGCCGAGGCTAAAATAGCCAATCCACCCAAAAATTACAAGTGCCGCCCCTGAACAAGGCACTTCCTATTTTTCGGGGGGGTGTGGGGGGGGGGAGGTGGGAATAGACGGTCCATTTAAATTATCAGCTGCCTTCACTGCAGTGCGGTTTTGGTGGCTGTGACTGTGAAACCCAAAGTGTAGATTAGATCAGGTAAGAGCAAGTCTGAATTATGTAAATTCAAGTGGATTCTGATTTGGATCTGGTCCGGGACACATTTTGGGGGGTCAGGTGCATTTTGAAATTGTTAAAAGTCGGCATCATTGTGTGTAAAATCTGCATAAACGTATCCCTGTCAGCTGATCGGAGCTGTCAAAATCAACTGTCAAATCCGTCACAAGCATCTGTCACGATGACAGTTTAAGCAGTTAAGGCAGTTAGAATTTATGGGGTGAACTCTCTGCTTTGGGGATTATCTTCTCCCGCCGGAAGGGAATTGGAACTGATTTAGGATCCCCCTGGCAGCTCAAATTGGGAAGCAATTCCGTATTCCGCAAATTTATGCACGGCGAGGAGTACAAGGCATTCCCGAGGGAATCCCGTTGATGGGCTGTCATTTTGAGCGGGCGGCCCAATAGTGAAGTCCCGCTGTCGACCCGCCCCCCCCTGCACTGCAAATCAGGCTGGAACTGAGCCCCCCTCCGGCATCGCAAAGCAGCACCCAAACCCCGGATTGCCTGGGTGCCCCCCATCCCCCAAGTACAGGGGTGACCTGACCCCACCTCCTGAGACCCCTAATGAGGGAGACCCCCCCCCCAGGGACCCCATGAATAGGGAGACTCTCCTCAGGGAGCTATGTAATAGTGAGACTCCCCTGGGATTCCTGTAATAGAGAAACCTCCCCAGGGACCCCGGTAACAGGGAGATCCCCCCCAGAGACACATGCACTGGGATATCAGCCCCAAGGGATCCCCTAACAAAAGGGACACCCCCTACAGAAACCCCTCCCCTCATAAAAGAGACCGTGTCTGGAGGCTAGAGAGCAGTCCAGACAGAGGAAGTGAAAAGAATTACAGCTGTAGCACTTACCTGGAAGCTCCACGAAGGAGAACGGCTGTGACCCACGTCTAGACTCCTCAGATCCATTAGCTGCAAGCCATTCCTAACTCTCTATTAATAGGCTGTGATTGACAGCTTCCACAAACCAGCTGCAGCCTTGGTTCATTCATCTCCCTTCATGGATCAGTGACTCTAAGTGGTGAAACCTCAATATTTACAAACATCGACCACATCAAAGAGAGGCAAGTGCATTCCAAGCACTAAGTGCATTCCAATCACATCGACTACATCAAAGAGAGGCAATTCCAATTATTCAGCGGGAGGTCGGAGCATTGCATTTGATTTTCCGCCACCGCCCGACGCTCCGTCCCATCGGGAAGCGCATGTCAGGCTTCGTGGGAAGGGGAATCCAGTCCTATATCTTTGAAAAAAATCTGAAGTGTTAAAAAAATGAAATGTTGGCTTATTATTATACTCTGTCCATTGTCAAAAGCTTGAATGTTTCCATTATTGGAGTGATGCTGCATGACTGATTTCACAACCATCTATTATTACACTAGGGGGCCTGCCATTTCACAGTTTGATTGACAGTTACAATGGGTTATAGACTCTTTGAACTGTGACTATGAATTCCAATGTGTTGTTATAAGAGATTGTGCATCCACAAAGTTTATTCGCGAGTAGACTTTTTTGTTATGGGAAGGGCGTTGATCCCGAAGGTGAGGGGGACGGAGTATACGGCGATAGCTATTTCGGATCACGCTCCACACTGGGTGGACTTGGAGATAGGGGAGGAAAAAGAACGGCATCCACCCTGGAGAATGGACATGGGACTAATGGCGGATGAGGGTGTGTGTCTAAGGGTGAGGGGGTGCATTGAAAAGTACTTGGAACTCAATGATAATGGGGAGGTCCAGGTGGGAGTGGTCTGGGAGGCGCTGAAGGCAGTGGTTAGAGGGGAGCTGATATCAATCAGGGCACATAAAGGAAAGCAGGAGAGTAGGGAACGGGAGCGGTTGCTGCAAGAACTTCTGAGGGTGGACAGGCAATATGCAGAGGCACCGGAGGAGGGACTGTACAGGGAAAGGCAAAGGCTACATGGAGAATTTGATTTGCTGACAACGGGTACTGCAGAGGCACAATGGAGGAAGGCACAGGGTGTACAGTACGAATATGGGGAGAAGGCGAGCAGGTTGCTGGCCCACCAATTGAGGAAAAGGGGAGCAGCGAGGGAAATAGGGGGAGTGAGGGAGAGATGGAGCGGGGAGAGTGAATGGAGTGTTCAAGGCATTCTATGAAAGATTATATGAAGCTCAGCCCCCGGATGGGAAGGAGAGAATGATGTGTTTTCTGGACCAGCTGGAATTTCCTAAGGTGGAGGAGCAGGAGAGGGTGGGACTGGGAGCACAGATCAAAATGGAGGAAGTAGTGAAAGGAATTAGGAGCATGCAGGCGGGGAAGGCCCCGGGACCGGATGGATTCCCAGTTGAATTTTACAGGAAATATGTGGACTTGCTCGCCCCGCTACTGATGAGAACTTTTAATGAGGCGAGGGAAAGGGGACAGCTGCCCCCGACTATGTCAGAGGCAACGATATCGCTTCTCCTAAAGAAGGAAAAAGACCCGCTGCAATGCGGGCCCTATAGGCCTATTTCCCTCCTGAACGTAGACGCTAAGATTCTGGCCAAGGTAATGGCAATGAGGATAGAGGATTGTGTCCCGGGGGTGGTCCATGAGGACCAAACTGGGTTTGTGAAGGGGAGACAGCTGAATACGAATATATGGAGGCTGCTAGGGGTAATGATGATGCCCCCACCAGAGGGGGAAGCGGAGATAGTGGTGGCGATGGATGCCGAGAAAGCATTTGATAGAGTGGAGTGGGATTATTTGTGGGAGGTGTTGAGGAGATTTGGCTTTGGAGATGAGTATATTAGATGGATACAGCTGCTGTATAGGGCCCCGATGGCGAGCGTGGTCACGAATGGACGGGGGTCTGCGTATTTTCGGCTCCATAGAGGGACGAGGCAGGGATGTCCTCTGTCCCCATTATTGTTTGCACTGGCGATAGAGCCCCTGGCAATAGCATTGAGGGGTTCCAGGAAGTGGAGGGGAGTACTCAGGGGAGGAGAAGAACACCGGGTATCTCTGTATGTGGACGATTTGTTGTTGTATGTGGTGGACCCGGCGGAGGGGATGCCAGAGATAATGCGGATACTTGGGGAGTTTGGAGAATTTTCAGGATATAAACTGAACATGGGGAAAAGTGAGTTGTTTGTGGTGCATCCAGGGGAGCAGAGCAGAGAAATAGAGGACTTACCGCTGAGGAAGGTAACAAAGGACTTTCGGTACTTGGGGATCCAGATAGCCAAGAATTGGGGCACATTGCATAGGTTAAATTTAACGCGGTTGGTGGAACAGATGGAGGAGGACTTCAAGAGATGGGACATGGTATCCCTGTCACTGGCAGGGAGGGTGCAGGCGGTTAAAATGGTGGTCCTCCCGAGATTCCTCTTTGTGTTTCAGTGCCGCCCGGTGGTGAGCACGAAGGCTTTTTTCAAAAGGATTGAGAAGAGTATCATGAGTGTTGTGTGGGCCGGGAAGACCCCGAGAGTGAGGAAGGGATTTTTGCAGCGTAGTAAGGATAGGGGGGGCTGGCACTACCGAGCCTAAGTGAGTACTACTGGGCCGCCAATATCTCAATGGTATGTAAGTGGATGGGAGAAGAGGAGGGAGCGGCGTGGAAGAGATTGGAGAGGGCGTCCTGCAGGGGGACTAGCCTACAAGCTATGGTGACGGCGCCGTTGCCGTTCTCACCGAAGAAATACACCACAAGCCCGGTGGTGGTGGCTACTCTGAAAATTTGGGGGCAGTGGAGACGGCATAGGGGAAAGACGGGAGCCTCGGTGTGGTCCCCGATAAGAAATAACCATAGGTTTGCTCCGGGGAGAATGGATGGGGGATTTGGAACATGGCAAAGAGCAGGAGTGACACAATTGAGAGATCTGTTTGTAGATGGGACGTTTGCAAGTCTGGGAGCGCTGACCGAAAAATATGGGTTGCCCTAGGGGAATGCATTCCGGTATATGCAACTGAGGGCTTTTGCGAGGCAACAGGTGAGGGAATTCCCGCAGCTCCCGACGCAGGAGGTGCAGGGCAGAGTGATCTCAAAGACATGGGTGGGGGACGGTAAGGTATCAGACATATATAGGGAAATGAGGGACGAGGGGGAGATTATGGTAGATGAGCTGAAAGGGAAATGGGAAGAAGAGCTGGGGGAGGAGATTGAGGAGGGGCTGTGGGCTGATGCCCTAAGTAGGGTAAACTCATCGTCCTCGTGTGCCAGGCTAAGCCTGATACAATTTAAGGTGTTACACAGGGCGCATATGACTGGAGCACGGCTCAGTAAATTTTTTGGAGTAGAGGATTGGTGTGCGAGATGCTCGAGAAGCCCAGCGAATCACACCCACATGTTCTGGTCATGTCCGGCACTACAGGGGTTTTGGGTGGGGGTGACAAAGGAACCAGAAGGACTCTCAGGGATGTTAGTGATTAAGTATAATATGTATAGGTTGTTGTTATAGGTAATTGTATACGGGACGGCTGAATTGTATTTTTTGGAGGGTATTTATTTGGGACAAGGCAGTTGCCATTTAGTTTTTTTTTTAATATAAACATTATAATGTTTATATATTATTTATTTCTTGTTTAAAAAAATGGCCATTGTTATTTATATTGTTATATTACTGCGTAAAAGATACACAATGTACTGTTATGGTTGGCCAAAAATTTTGAATAAAATATATTTTAAAAAAAAGTGATTGTGCACTTGAAAGTGTGAGGTTATGCACTTTGGAAGGATAAATAGAGGCATAGACTATTTTCTAAATGGGGAAATGCTTAGGAAATCATAAGTACAAAGGGATTTGGGAGTCCTTGTTCACGATTCTCTCAAGGTTAACGTGCAGGTTCAGTTGGCAGTTAGGAAGGAAAATGCAATGTTAGCATTCATGTCGAGAAGACCAGGGATGTGCTTCTGAGGCTGTATAAGGCTCTGGTCAGACCCCATTTGGAGTATTGTGAGCAGTTTTGGGTCCTGTCTCTAAGGAAGGATGTGGTGGCCTTGGAAAGGGTCCAGAGGAGGTTCACAAGAATGATCCCTGGAATGAAGAACTTGTCGTATGAGGAACGGTTGAGGATTCTGGGTCTGTACTCGTTGGAGTTTAGAAGGATGAGGGGGGATCTTATTGAAACTTACAGGATACTGCGAAGCCTGGATAGAGTGGATGTGGAGAGGATGTTTCCACTTGTAGGAAAAACTAGAAGCAGAGGACACAATCTCAGACTAAAGGGTCGATCCTTTAAGACAAAGATGAGGAGGAATTTTTAGCCAGAGGGTGGTGAATCTGTGGAACTCTTTGCCGCAGAAGGCTGTGGAGGCCAATTCTCTGAGTGTCTTTAAGTCAGAGATAGATAGGTTCTTGATTAATAAGGGGATCAGGGGTTATGGAGAGAAGGCAGGAGAATGGGGATGAGAAAAATATCAGCCATGATTGAATGGCGGAGCAGACTCGATGGGCCGAGTGGCCTAATTCTGCTCCTTAGGGCGTTTGCATCACTCAGCCTCTGTTTGGAACAAACACCTTGATGTCTTCTTGGCCAGTTACTGACTGGATACCTGCCTCCGTCAGCTGGAATTAGCAATCCTAGAATCTCACAGCGGGGGGAGGCTATTCGGCACATTATCCACCTGCTATTTGATAGAGCGACCCAATTAATCCCACTTCCCTGCTCCTTTCCTACAACAGATTAATGTTTCCCATCACGGATTCATCTCATTTCTTTTTGAAAATTATTGAAACTGCTTCTACTGCCCTTCCAGACACAAAATCAAACCAGCTCACTCAGTCCCTCTTGTCCTGCCTCGGATATTTTATCCTTATATCTACCCTTCGGGTACTCACTGTCCTGTCAGTGACCGGCACGGTAGCACAGTGGTTAGCACTGCAGCTTCACAGCGCCAGGGTCCCTGGTTCAGTTCCCGCTTGGGTCACTGTCTGTGCGGAGTCTGCACGTTCTCCCCGTGTCTGCGTGGGTTTCCTCCGGGTGCTCCGGTTTCCTCCCACAGTCCAAAGACGTGCTGTTAGGTGAATTCGACATTCTGAATTCTCCCTCTGTGTACCCGAACAGGCGCCGGAATGTGGCGACTAGGGGCTTTTCACATTCACAGTAACTTCATTGCAGTGTTAATGCAAGCCTATTTGGGACAATAATAAAGATTATAAAATAAAAAAAATAATTGCACCTTATTAATGCATCAAAATATTTCAGAACTTTGAACACCTCTATTAAATCTCTATTTCTCAAAGTGGATCTCGGATTCTTCTCTACAAAACTGGGCTCCCTCGTCCCTTGACACTTTCTGTGAAATCCCTGCATTCAGCTTCCCATCTTTCCTGTTCTTCCAGGAAGCTGATGCTATACTTCCCACCTGCAGCACCAGTGTCCCTCTCAATGCTCTCTTCACAGTCAGTGGAATTAGAATCCTTAAACAGAAAACATTCACCCAGAAGATGGCTGTGTGTGAGAGCTTGCTCTGCCTGTGGGCTGCAGAGAGTGGCTGCATTACTGCTTTGCGCTGCGTGCATGGTTAATGGGTTCAGTAATGCAGCTGAATGTTTGATCGATTGCTCACACTCTATGAGCTGCAGGAATGGAGAACTCCCCTGAGAATCGGACAAAAATAACACCATTTGGAAAGTGCTGCAGAAAACAAACTATTCTTCGCTCTCGGGATTGATTCTGGAGTGGATTCTTGAAAGACCTGACTGTCTCCGTACATTGCAGAAGTTTAAAGCAGGAAACGGTTTGAAATATTAACACTTATAGTTGCATCTATATTTGACCTTTAGTTTCTCCTATAACTCTCCCGAAGATACTGACTCTGCCAGCGATATGATGCGGCAGTAGCAAGTGCTCTCGAACACGCTGAGGAAGTGATCATTCCTCAGATGTAAACCTCCACGCCGAACAACTATTTGACTGTGAGGGACTTCATGATAGACGAGTCAGAATCAAGCCCGATGTCAACAAATTCTTTGGTAAGAAAGACAGATCAGAAAATAGACTAGATTATGCCTGAGGTAGATTACTACAAGTGGAATTTTTTTGATTGCAAGTCTGTGCTGAGTGCTCTCTCTCTCTCTCTGTGAGTGTGTGCTGTCTGCTCTCTCTCTCTGTGAGTGTGTGCTGTCTGTTCTCTCTCTATGTGAGTGTGTGCTGTCTGCTCTCTCTCTCTGTGAGTGTGTGCTGTATGCTCTCTCTCTCTGTGAGTGTGTGCTGTCTGCTCTCTCTCTGTGAGTGTGTGCTGTCTGCTCTCTATGTGAGTGTGTGCTGTCTGCTCTCTCTCTGTGAGTGTGTGCTGTCTGCTCTCTCTCTCTGTGAGTGTGTGCTGTCTGCTCTCTCTCTATGTGAGTGTGTGCTGTCTGCTCTCTCTCTCTGTGAGTGTGTGCTGTATGCTCTCTCTCTCTGTGAGTGTGTGCTGTCTGCTCTCTATGTGAGTGTGTGCTGTCTGGTCTCTCTCTCTGTGAGTGTGTGCTGTCTGCTCTCTCTGTGTGAGTGTGTGCTGTCTGTTCTCTCTCTGTGAGTGTGTGCTGTCTGCTCTCTCTCTCTGTGTGTGAGTGTGTGCTGTCTGCTCTTTCTCTGCGAGTCTGTGCTGAGTGCTCTCTCTCTCTCTGTGAGTGTATGCTGTCTGCTCTCTCTCTGTGAGTGTGTGCTGTCTGCTCTCTCTCTCTGTGAGTGTGTGCTGTCTGCCCTCTTTCTGCATGTGTGCAGTCTGCTCTCTCTCTATGTGAGTGTGTGCTGTCTGCTCTCTCTGTGAGTGTGTGCTGTCTGCTCTCTATGTGAGTGTGTGCTGTCTGCTGTCTCCTTGTGTGAGTGTGTGCTGTCTGCTCTCTCTGTGAGTGTGTGCTGTCTGCTCTCTCCTTGTGTGAGTGTGTGCTGTCTGCTCTCTCTGTGAGTGTATGCTGTCTGCTCTCTCTCTCTCTCTCTCTGTGAGTGTATGCTGTATGCTCTCGTTCTCAGTGAGTGTGTGCTGTCTGTTCTGTGTGTGTGCGTGCCATCTGCTCTCTCTATGTGAATGTGTGCTGTCTACTCTCTCTCTCTGTGAGTGTGTGCTGTCTGCTCTCTCTCTCTGTGAGTGTGTGCTGTCTGCTCTCTCTCTCTGTGAGTGTGTGCTGCCTGCTCTCTCTCTATGTGAGTGTGTGCTGTCTGCTCTCTCTGTGAGTGTGTGCTGTCTGCTCTCTCTCTCTGAGTGTGTGCTGTCTACTCTCTCTCTATGTGAGTGTGTGCTGTCTGCTCTCTCTCTGTGAGTGTGTGCTGTCTGCTCTCTCTCTCTGTGAGTGTGTGCTGTCTGTTCTCTCTCTGTGAGTGTGTGCTGTCTACTCTCTCTCTATGTGAGTGTGTGCTGTCTGCTCTCTCTCTCTGTGAGTGTGTGCTGTCTGCTCTCTCTCTGTGAGTGTGTGCTGTCTGCTCTCTCTCTCTGTGAGTGTGTGCTGTCTGCTCTCTCTCTATGTGAGTGTGTGCTGTCTGCTCTCTCTCTCTGTGAGTGTGTGCTGTCTGCTCTCTCTCTCTCTGAGTGTGTGCTATCTGCTCTCTTTCTGTGAGTGTGTGCTGTCTGCTCTCTCTCTCTGTGAGTGTGTGCTGTCTGCTCTCTCTCTCTGTGAGTGTATGCTGTCTGCTCTCTCTCTCTGTGAGTGTGTGCTGTCTGCTCTCTCTCTATGTGAGTGTGTGCTGTCTACTCTCTCTCTGTGAGTGTGTGCTGTCTGCTCTCTCTCTCTGTGAGTGTATGCTGTCTGCTCTCTCTCTCTGTTGGTGTGTGCTGTCTACTCTCTCTCTCTCTGTGAGTGTACGGTGTCTGCTCTCTGTGTGAGTTTCTACTGTCTGCTCTCTCTGTGTGAGTGTGTGCTGTCTGCTCTCTCTGTGTGAATCTGTGCTGTCTGCTCCCTCTCTCTCTGTGAGTGTGTGCTGTCTGCTCTCTCTCTGTGAGTGTGTGCTGTCTGCTCTCTCTCTGTGTGAGTGTGTGCTGTCTGCTCTCTCTCTGTGAGTGTATGGTGTCTGCTCTCTGTGTGAGTGTGTGCTCTGCTCTCTGTGAGTGTGTGCTGTCTGCTCTCTCTCGCTGTGAGTGTGCTGTCTGCTCTCTGTGTAAATGTGTGCTCTCTGCTCTCTCTCTGTGAGTGTGTGCTGTCTGCTCTCTGTGAGTGTGTGCTGTCTGCTCTCTCTCTGTGTGAGTGTGTGCTGTCTGCTCTCTCTCTCTGTTGGTGTGTGCTGTCTACTCTCTCTCTCTCTGTGAGTGTACGGTGTCTGCTCTCTGTGTGAGTTTCTACTGTCTGCTCTCTCTGTGTGAGTGTGTGCTGTCTGCTCTCTCTGTGTGAATCTGTGCTGTCTGCTCTCTCTCTCTCTGTGAGTGTGTGCTGTCTGCTCTCTCTCTGTGAGTGTGTGCTGTCTGCTCTCTCTCTGTGTGAGTGTGTGCTGTCTGCTCTCTCTCTGTGAGTGTATGGTGTCTGCTCTCTGTGTGAGTGTGTGCTCTGCTCTCTGTGAGTGTGTGCTGTCTGCTCTCTCTCGCTGTGAGTGTGCTGTCTGCTCTCTGTGTAAATGTGTGCTCTCTGCTCTCTCTCTGTGAGTGTGTGCTGTCTGCTCTCTGTGAGTGTGTGCTGTCTGCTCTCTCTCTGTGTGAGTGTGTGCTGTCTGCTCTCTCTCTGTGAGTGTATGGTGTCTGCTCTCTGTGTGAGTGTGTGCTCTGCTCTCTGTGAGTGTGTGCTGTCTGCTCTCTCTCGCTGTGAGTGTGCTGTCTGCTCTCTGTGTAAGTGTGTGCTCTCTGCTCTCTCTCTGTGAGTGTGTGCTGTCTGCTCTCTGTGAGTGTGTGCTGTCTGCTCTCTCTCGCTGTGAGTGTGCTGTCTGCTCTCTGTGTAAGTGTGTGCCATCTGCCCCAGAAAAAGTCAATGAGGTGTTTTGTTGCTTTTATGAGAGGCGAGGCTCTATAGGCCGGACAGTGGTTGGAATGGTGCAGCTCCTGGAGGGATTAGAATTTCCTCAGGTGGGGGATGTGATGTAGGAGGTATTGGAGGTACCGATGGGGTTGGAGGAGGTCCACAGGGCCTTGGGAAGATGCAGATGGGGAAGGGGCCGGGGCCGGATGGGTTCCCGGTAGAATTCCATTAAAATCTCACAGATCAGCTGATCCCATTGGTGCTGCGGATGTTTAACGCCTCATTGGCATTGGGGTGTCTCCCAGAGTCGCCGGAGACGCTGGGGCAGGCGTCCATCTCCCTCCTGCTTAAGAAGGGCAAGAGCCTCACAGAGTGTGGGCCCCACCGCCCAATTTCTCTGCTCAATGTGGTTAAGCAACCTTTGGCCAAAGTATTGAGGTTCGAATCCTGCCTCCCGGAGGGGGTGGGGGAAGGCCGGATGGGAATTGTGAAGGACAGAAAACTAATGTGAGGCTGTTACTTAATATGGTTCTCACACCGGCTTTGGGAGCAGAGCTGGAGATAATTGTGCCTTTGGACGCTGCAAAGCTGTTTGATAGGGTTGAATGGAGCGACCTACATGTTTGCGGTTCTGGAGAGGTTTGGGATCAGTCTGGGGCTTGTGTCACGGGTTGGGCTGTTATATGATGCACCTTGAGTTCTGGGCTGTTTAGGTTGTACCCGGGGATGAGGCACGGATGTCCGATGTCTCGTCTTTTGTTCGCGTTGGAATTGAACCTCTGGCAATTGCTTTGAGGGCCTTGGATAAGTGGAGAGGGAATGTGAGGGGGGAGTGAAGCACAGGATGATTTGTTGCTCTTGTCATGTGAGGGTACCTTTAAGAACTGGATGTTTAAGCAATGTACCTTTAAGAAAACAGTGATGTCATAGAGTGGGTGGAGCTCACCTCAGTTCAGCTATTTTGAGGTTTTGCAGTTTGGAAAAGTGCCTGGCTGGTTTTGCTGAGAGCAGTTTAAAAAGCAGTGGGTGTGTGTCTGTGTGTGTCCAGAGAGCTGCAAGAAGAAAGCAAGGTGCTGGAGCTGAAATCAACCAAGCTAATATATCTCTGCCATTCTACAGAAAATATATATATCCTTTAACCTGATGTGATACTGTTTAAAGGTGTTAAGTCTCTTGGAAGTTTGAAGGAACATTTTAAGGAGTTATTTACTGTTGCAATATTTTCTGAGTTATCTTTGAAGTAAGGGGTGTTAAGAGATCCAATGTTTATTTAAGATGTTAAGTTGAGTTCATGGAATAAACAGTGTTCTGTGTTTAAAAACCCACGTGTCCATAATTGTAATCCCACACCTAGGGAAAAAGCCGTGTGCTAGGAAAAGCAACAAATCCATTAAAGGGTGAGGTTGGTTGAACTCCATGATACATTTTGGGGTTCTGAAAACGCCTCGCCCATAACAATTGGGGGCTCGAGAGGGATAAAAGTCTATCTGTTGGATTGGCTTTTGTGAACTTAAAGACAGTGAAGGATTGTTGCTTTTCCGATGTGGTATTTTAGTTTAAGTGGGGAGAGTGTTGTGAACAATGGCTCTTTCAGAGGCTCAGAAGTTTTTGGGGGTGGAGAATGTCACACGTAGTACTTTACGGACAGAAACGAAAAGCAGACTGTTAGATTTGGCGAGAACATTGCAGTTAACATGACCTGACAAAATGTGAAAAGATGAGGTAATCATGGCGGTGGTTAAGCATTTAAAGTTGCCTGAGATAGAGTTTGACTCATTGGAAATGGCAAAAATTCAGTTGCAAATTGAACAAATGGAACATCCTTAAAGTGGCTCGAATACGAAAGAGAGAGAGCGGAAAAAGAGAGGGAAAGAGAGCGAGAGGAAAAAGAAAAGGAGAGAGAAGAAAGGAGAAAAGAAAGAATAGCCCTAGCAGAACAAAAAGAAAAAGAAAGGGAGATACAGATCAGGGAAAAAGATAAAGAGAGGGAGTTTGAACTTCAGAAAATGGCCATGAAACATGACAATCAGTTAAAATTGGCAGACGTAAAGGGAAACGTACAGTTGGATAATAGTGATGAGGATAGTGAGAAAGAGCGTCTTAGTCGAAGGCTTGGTGGGAATCTATTTAAATATGTCCAAGCATCGCCAAGGTTTGACGAGAAGGAAGTGGAAGCCTTTTTCATTTCACTTGAGAAGGTAGCTAAACAAATGAAATGACCACAGGACATGTGGGTATTACTGATTCAAACAAAGCTGGTAGGTAGGGCTAGTGAAGTGTTTGCATCACAACCGGAGGAGGTATCTGGAACGTATGAGGAGTTGAAGAAATCCATCTTAAGTGCATATGAGCTAGTGCCTGAAGCTTACAGACAAAGGTTTAGAAATTTAAGGAAAGAATTTGGTCAAACATACATGGAGTTTGAAAGGCTCAGAGTAATTTTGATAGGTGGATAAGGGCTTTGAAAATAGACCAAATATATGAAGCTCTCAGAGAAATTATACTTTTGGAGGAGTTTAAAAATTCAATTCCTGATGTAGTAAGAACTCATGTGGAAGAACAGAGGGTTAAAACTGCGAGATTAGCAGTGGAAATGGCAGATGATTATGAATTAGTTCATAAATCAAAGATTGGTTTCCGACATCAGTTTCAGCTGGTGAGGGATAGAAACTGGGGACATGAGAAATACTCAAGTGGTAAAGGTAAAGGTGATCTGATGGGAGACAATAAAGAAAGTGCACCTCAGATTAAAAAAGAAATCCAGGAGGGTGGAAAAGAAATGAAGTTTCAAATGTTTTCACTGTAATAAACTAGGCCATGTAAAGTCACAGCGTTGATGGTTGAAGAAAAGCACTGGGAAGGCTGATGTGGTAAAACAGGATAAGACGGAGTGGTAAAGGAAAGCCCAAGGGAAGCGAAGGAGGTGCAAACAATTGTACAGCCTGTTCAAGAAGTAATTGTTAAGAAGGTGCCAGATGTATTTAAAGAATTTACTTGTATGGGTAAAGTTTACTCATGTGTATCAGGAGGAGCAGGTAAAGAAGTCACAATTTTAAGAGATACAGGAGCTAGTCAATCTTTAATGGTAAGAGATGAGGAATTATGTAGTTTGGGAAGAATGTTGCCAGAAAAGGTGGTGATATGTGGAATTCAGGGTGAGAGGAGTAGCGTTCCATTATATAAGGTAAGGTTGGAAAATCCAGTGAAGAGTGGTGAAGTGGTAGTAGGAGTAAAAGATAAGCTATCTTGTCCAGGAATACAGTTTATCTTGGGTAATGATATAGCTGGATCACAGGTGGGAGTGATGCCTACTGTGGTTGATAAGCCATTGGAGAATCAGTCAACTGAAGTGTTGAAGGACGAATATCCTGGGATATTTCCGGATTGTGTAGTAACAAGGTCGCAAAGTCACAGGTTAAGACAAGAGGAGAAATCAAAGAGTGAAGATGAAGTTGAAGTCCAATTATCAGAAACTATTTTTGATCAGATGGTTGAAATAGAACAAGAACAGGTGGAGGATGAGGCGGATATTTTTAGTTCAGGAAAATTGGCGGAGTTACAACAGAAAGATGTAGAAATAAAATGGATATATCAGAAAGCATATACGGAAGAGGAATCTGAGAGTATACCAGAGTGTTATTACCGTAAAAATGATGTCTTGATGAGAAAATGGAGACCTGTACATATGCAGGCGGATGAAAAGTGGGCAGAAGTTCATCAAGTAGTATTGCCGGTAGGGTATAGAAAGGAGGTGTTGCGAGTGGCACATGAGGTACCAGTGGGAGGTCATTTGGGAATGAGGAAAACTCAAGCTAAAATCCAGAAACATTTTTATTGGCCTGGACTACATAAAGATGTAGTTAAATTTTGTCAATCTTGTCACACATGTCAAGTGATAGGGAAACCTCAAGTAGTGATAAAACCAGCGCCCTTAATACCCATTCCAGCATTTGAGGAACCTTTTACCAGGTCCTAATCGATTGTGTAGGACCGCTTCCTAAAACAAAAAGTGGGAATCAATATCTTTTGACTGTAATGGATGTGTCTACTAGGTTTCCAGAGGCTATTCCAGTATGTAATATTACAGCTAAAAGGATTGTGGAGGAGTTACTTAAATTCTTTACTAGATATGGACTACCCACAGAAATTAAATCAGATCAAGGATCAAATTTTACTTCAAAGTTATTCAAAGAAGTTATGGATAGCTTAGGAATAAAACAATTTAAATCAACTGCGTACCATCCAGAATCGCAGGGAGCGTTAGAAAGGTGGCATCAGACATTAAAGACAATGTTGAGGGCGTATTGTCAAGATTATCTAGAAGATTGGGATAAAGGAATCCCATTTGTATTGTTTGCAATTAGGGATGCACCTAATGAGGCTACCAAATGTAGTCCTTTTGAACTAATTTTTGGTCATGCGGTAAGAGGACCACTTAAATTGATTAAGGAAAAATTGGTGGGTGAGAAATCGGAAATTACACTATTGGATTACATGTCACATTTTAGGGAGCGATTAAATAGAGCAGGTGAATTGGCTAGACAACATTTGAAAGTTGCACAAAATGTGATGAAATGGGTAGCAGACAAGAAATCCAAAGCTCGTAGTTTTGCCAGTGGGGATAAAGTTTTAGTGTTGTTACCAGTGGTAGGTGAGCCTTTAAAAGCTAGCTTTTGTGGACCGTATCAGATTGAAAGGAAATTAAGTGAGGTGAATTATGTGGTAAACACACCAGATAGAAGGAAGACTCACCGAGTGTGTCATGTGAATATGCTTAAAAGGTTCTTTGAAAGGGAAGGAGAGAAAAAGGAGGTTTTAATGATTCTAACTCAAAGTGACAAACCAAATCCAGATGACTGTGAATTTGACATATCTCAAATTAAATTGGAAAATGAGGATGTTCTCAAAAATTGGGATGAATTGTTAAGTTACCTTCCAGAGGAAAAAAGAACTGACCTGAAAGAGTTATTGATATCACATGGGCAAGTTTGTAGAGATAAATTGGGAAGTACTAAAATGGCTACACATGATGCAGATGTGGGAAATGCTGTTCCTATCAAACAACATCCATATGGACTTAATCCTTTAAAATTGGCACAGGTTAACAGAGAGATTGAGAGTATGCTTAAAAATGGCATAATTAAGTGGGTTGCAGCCAATGGAGCTCACCCATAGTGATGGTACCTAAACCAGATGGTACCCAATGGTTGTGTGTGGACTATAGAAAGGTGAATGCAGTTACAAGAACGGACTCTTATCCTATCCCACGTTTGAAGGATTGCATTGAGAAAGTGGGACAATCTGCTTTTATTTTCAACTTCCAGACATGGAAAGAACATTTAAAACATCGTATGGAGTTCTTCGATCGACTTCAGGTGGCGGGTTTGGTGATGAACCTAGCCGAAAGTGAATTTGGAGAAGCCCGAATCACTTTCCTTGCGGAGTTTCCGTTATCCTCAAGATGAAGGGAAATAATGCGATTTCTTAGCATGAATGAATTTGATCGAACCTTTGTGCAAACGTTTTGTGGTGTGATTACTCCACTGATGGACTTGCTAAGGAAACGTAAAAAATTTCAATGGGCAGCGGACTTTCAACAGGCATTTGACTGCCTGACAGCTGTGATCACCAATGCTCCTGTATTGGAGAATTGCAAGGGACTCTGTGGTCAGATTGAACTAAAGATTCTAAAGAGAAATGCCGAGGAGTAGAAGAATGGATGGATCGTGCAGAGACTTTGTTCAAAGAGACTGTCAATCGAGAAGGATTTTGGTTGGAGGAAGAAGAACAAAGAAAAATGGACTATATTATTATACCTCTTTGCGTGTGTTGTTTTAAAAAAAAAACGAAAAGGTATATTTACTGTGTACATTTCTTAGTGGAAGGTGCAAAAGTGAAAAATGAAACCATCTTGAAGTTGATGGTTTTTTTTTTCTTGGGAGGAGGTGTCATGAGGGTACCTTTAAGAACTGGATGTTTAAGCAATGTACCTTTAAGAAAACAGTGATGTCATAGAGTGGGTGGAGCTCTGAAAACACCTCGCCCATAACACTCTACATAAGGAATCCTGGACCAGTTAGAACATAGAACATAGAACAATTCAGCGCAGTACATGCCCTTCGGCCCTCGATGTTGCACCGACCTGTGAAACCACTCTAAAGCTCATCTACACTATTCCCTTATTGTCCATATGCCTATCCAATGACCATTTGAATGTCCTTAGTGTTGGCGAGTCCACTACTGTTGCAGGCAGGGCATTCCACGCCCTTACTACTCTCTGAGTAAAGAACCTACCTCTGACATCTGTCTTATATCTATCTCCCCTCAATTTAAAGGTATGTCCCCTCGTGCTAGACATCACCATCCGAGGAAAAAGGCTCTCACTGTCCACCCTATCCAATCCTCTGATCATCTTGTATGCCTCAATTAAGTCACCTCTTAACCTTCTTCTCTCTAACGAAAACAGCCTTAGGTCCCTCAGCCTTTCCTTATAAGATCTTCCCTCCATACCAGGCAACATTCTGGTAAATCTCCTCTGCACCCTTTCCAATGCTTCCACATCCTTCCTATAATGTGGCGACCAGAATTGCACGCAATACTCCAAATGCGGCCGCACCAGAGTGTTGTATAGCTGCAACATGACCTCATGGCTCCTAAACTCAATCCCTCTACCAATAAAAGCTAACACACCGTACGCCTTCTTAACAACCCTCTCAACCTGGGCGGCAACTTTCAGGGATCTATGTACATGGACACCGAGATCTCTCTGCTCATCCACACTGCCAAGAATCTTACCATTAGCCCAGTACTCTGTCTTCCTGTTATTCCTTCCAAAATGAATCACCTCACACTTTTCTGCATTAAACTCCATTTGCCACCTCTCATCCCAGCGCTGCAGCTTATCTATGTCCCTTTGTAACTTGTAACATCCTTCCGCACTGTCCACAACTCCACCGACTTTAGTGTCATCTGCAAATTTACTCACCCATCCTTCTACGTCCTTCTCCAGGTCATTTATAAAAATGACAAACAGCAGTGGCCCCAAAACAGATCCTTGTGGTACACCACTAGTAACTGGACTCCAGTCTGAACATTTCCCATCAACCACCACCCTTTGTCTTCTTCCAGCTAGCCAATTTCTGATCCAAACTGCTAAATCACCCTGAATCCCATGTCTCCGTATTTTCTGCAGTAGCCTACCATGGGGAACTTTATCAAATGCTTTACTGAAATCCATATACACCACATCAACTGCTTTACCCTCATCCACCTGTTTGGTCACCTTCTCAAAGAACTCTATAAGGTTTGTGAGGCACGACCTACCCTTCACAAAACCGTGTTGACTATCTCTAATCAAATTATTCCTTTCCAGATGATTGTACATCCTATCTCTTATAAACCTTTCCAAGATTTTTCCCACAACAGAAGTAAGGCTCACTGGTCTATAGTTACCGGGGTTATCTCTACTCCCCTTCTTGAACAAGGGGACAACATTTGCTATCCTCCAGTCTTCTGGCACAATTCCTGTAGACAAAGATGACTTAAAGATCAAGGCCAAAGGCTCAGCAATCTCCTCCCTAGCTTCCCAGAGAATCCTAGGATAAATACCATCCGGCCCAGGTGACTTATCTATTTTCACACTTTCCAGAATTGCTAACACCTCCTCCTTATGAACCTCAAGCCCTTCTAGTCTAGTAGCCTGAATCTCAGTATTCTCCTCGACAACATTGTCTTTTTCCTGTGTGAATACTGACGAAAAATATTCATTTAGCAGCTCTCCTATCTCCTCGGACTCCAAGCACAACTTCCCACTACTGTCCTTGACTGGCCCGACTCTTACCCTAGTCATTCTTTTATTCCTGACATATCTATAGAAAGCTTTAGGGTTATCCTTGATCCTACCTGCCAAAGACTTCTCATGTCCCCTCCTGGCTCTTCTTAGCTCTCTCTTTAGGTCCTTTCTAGCTAACTTGTAACTCTCGAGCGCCCTAACTGAACCTTCATGTCTCATCTTTACATAAGTCTCCTTCTTCCTCTTGACAAGTGTTTCGACTGCTTTAGTAAACCACGGTTCCCTCACTCGACCACTTCCTCCCTGCCTGACAGGTACATACTTATCAAGGACACGCAGTAGCTGTTCCTTGAACAAGCTCCACATTTCCATTGTGCCCATCCCCTGCAGTTTTCCTCTCCATCCGATGTATCCTAAGTCTTGCCTCATCGCATCATAATTGCCTTTCCCCCAGATATAACTCTTGCCCTGCGGTATATACCTATCCCTTTCCATCACTAAAGTAAACATAATCGAATTTTGGTCACTATCACCAAAGTGCTCACCTACCTCCAAATCTAACACCTGTCCTGGTTCATTACCCAGTACCAAATCCAATATGGCCTCGCCTCTCGTTGGCCTATCTACATACTGTGTCAGGAAACACTCCTGCACACATTGGACAAAAACGGACCCATCTAATGTACTCGAACTATAGCGTTTCCAGTCAATATTTGGAAAGTTAAAGTCCCCCATAACAACTACCCTGTTGCTTTAGCTCCTATCCAGAAACACCTTTGCAATCCTCTCCTCTACATCTCTGGAAATTTTCGGAGGCCTATAGAAAACCCCTAACAGGGTGACCTCTCCTTTCCTGTTTCTAACCTCAGCCCATACTACCTCAGTAGACGGGTCCTCATCAAACGTCCTTTCTGCCACCGTAATACTGTCCTTGACTAACAATGCCACCCCTCCCCCTCTTTTACCACCTTCCCCGAGCTTACTGAAATATCTAAATCCCGGCACCTGCAACAACCATTCCTGTCCCATCTCTATCCATGTCTCCGAAATGGCCACAACATCGAAGTTCCAGGTACCAACCCATGCCGCAAGTTCACCCACCTTATTCCGGATGCTCCTGGCATTGAAGAAGACACACTTTAAACCACCTTCCTGCCTGCCGGTACACTCCTGCAACTTTGAAACCCTACTCATGACCTCACTACTCTCAACCTCCTGTATACTGGAGCTACAATTCAGGTTCCCAAGCCCCTGCTGAACTAGTTTAAACACTCCCGAAGAGCATTAGCAAATTTCCCCCCCAGAATATTGGTACCCCTCTGGTCCAGGTGCAGACCATCCCGTTTGGAGAGGTTCCACCGACCCCAGAATGAGCCCCAATTATCCAGAAATCTGAAACCTTCCCTCCTGCACCATCCCTGTAGGCACGCGCTCAACTCCTCTCTCTCCCTATTCCTCGTCTCGCTATCACGTGGCACGGGTAACAACCCAGAGATAATAACTCTGTTTGTCCTAGATCTAAGTTTCCACCCTAGCTCCCAGAATTCCTGCCTTACATCCCTATCCCTTTTCCTACCTATGTCGTTGGTACCTATGTGGACCACGACTTGGGGCTGCTCCCCCTCCCCCTTAAGGATCCCGAAAACACGACCCGAGACATCACATACCCTGGCACCTGGGAGGCAACACACCAACCGCGAGTCTCTCTCGTTCCCACAGAATCTCCTATCTATCCCCCTAACTATGGAGTCTCCAATGACTAATGCTCTACTCCTCTCCCCCCTTCCCTTCTGAGCAACAGGGACAGACTCTGTGCCAGACCCCTAACAGATGTGGAAAGAGAATAATCCCAAATAGAAAAGGAGGTCTGGTTATTATCCACGGCATCAATAGACATCAAGGAGTCAGTTCACTATCACCACAGACCACAAGCCACTTTTAAGGCTCTTGAAGGAAGACAAAGCAATCCCAACAAATGTTTCTGCTGGGATACAATGTTGAGCTCTGTTCTAATTGGCTCCCAAATATACCTTTGTACATCAACATAGCCAATGCAATGCCTTAAGCAGTCTTCTGTTCTGAGAAAACAAATCACCTCCCTTAGTACCGCTAGAGATTGTAATTTCCTCAAACCTTCCGGTCTCCTCACCTGTGACAGGTCAGTGAGTTCAATTCTGGACTAATAGACCTTTTGCTTGTGAAGGTTCACTGATGGCGGAATGGGAAAGGATTGGAGGAAATTAAGCCGTATCAATTCAACAAAGCTGAGCTGGGTCGTGAGGATGGTGTCATCCTTTGGAGAACGAGAGAGGCCGTCCCCACACCAGGAAGAGAATTACTGCACCGCACCCACTCGGCCGTGTCAAAGATGAAAATGAGAGTGAGAAGCTCTGTTTGTTGGCCTGACATTGATACTGGTATAGAAAGGATTGTGAAACAATGCCAGTTACAACAGAGGTTAACAGGTGCAGCTCCCTTGGGTAAGGGTCGGGTTGACCTTGGGTAAGGGTCAGGTTGACCTTGGGTAAGGGTCAGGTTGACCTTGGGTAAGGGTCAGGTTGACCTTGGGTAAGGGTCAGGTTGACCTTGGGTAAGGGTCAGGTTGACCTTGGGTAAGGGTCAGGTTGACCTTGGGTAAGGGTTCCCGTAGATTATGTTGGCCATTCATGGATGTGATGTTCTTTTTCCTCGTGGACGCCCATTCAAAATGGATAGAGGAAGTCCACAACTTCCTACGCCACAGTTGAGGAACCGCGTCAATGTGTCACAAACCGCGATGTTCCAGATGTATTTGTCTTGGATAACGGAATGCCGTTCACAAGTGAGGAATTCCAGAAGTGCATGACATTTGATGGAATAGAGCATGTTCGGACCGCACCATATCACCCCTCAACAAACAGGTTGGCTGAACGTGCAGTTCAGACTTTCAAAGCTGGTCTGAAGAAGCAATAAACCGGTGTCACTGGGAACCAAGATTCCTGTTCGCCTACAGGCCGCTCTGCTTACCAGTACTGGCATAGCTTCAGCTCAGTTGCTCTTGGGTCGCGCTTGAGAACCAGGCTGAGCCTAGCAGTTCCAAATTTGGCGGGGAGGGTGGCGACGTGGCAGGGTTGCCGGAAAACTTACCTTCGGGGGAGAGAGCACCGGACCTGCGAGGGACACCTTGTACTGGGGAGAGGATGAAGACAGCCAGAGGCTCGGGGCCTTCTCAAGGCCCAGGAGCTGTTCAACCAGCACGCTGGGATTCAGGACAAAAACATCAACAGGGATATCACAGGAAAGTGGTAAGCTGATTGGTTGTTGAGTAACTGATATTAGGGACTGTGTATAAATAGCTCTAACTGAAATAACTGAAAAGGATAACAGTTAGGGAACCAAGCTTAGAGATTAAAGTGAGTAATTTATCGTAGAAATCTAGTGCTAGGAAGTATACAGTTAACTGTAACTTATTTTAATTTAGTAAGTATTTATTTTAAAATTAATTAATTAATTAGTTCTAGAATGGCAGTTAGAGGGGTAAAATGCTTCACTTGTGAGACATAGAACATAGAACATAGAAAATACAGCACAGAACAGGCCCTTCGGCCCACGATGTTGTGCCGAACCTTTGTCCTAGATTAATCATAGATTATCATTGAATTTACAGTGCAGAAGGAGGCCATTCGGCCCTTTGAGTCTGCACCAGCTCTTGGAAAGAGCACCCTACCCAAACTCAACACCTCCACCCAACACCAAGGGCAATTTTGGACATCAAGGGCAATTTATCATTGGCCAATTCACCTAACCTGCACATCTTTGGACTGTGGGAGGAAACCGGAGCACCCGGAGGAAACCCACGCAGACATGGGGAGGACGTGCAGACTCCGCACAGACAGTGACCCAAGCCGGAATCGAACCTGGGACCCTGGAGCTGTGAAGCAATTGTGCTATCCACAATGCTACCGTGCTGCCCTTAAGAACAAATAAATCTACACTATATAATTTTACCGTAATCCATGTACCTATCCAATAGCTGCTTGAAGGTCCCTAATGTTTCCGACTCAACTACTTCCACAGGCAGTGCATTCCATGCCCCCACTACTCTCTGGGTAAAGAACCTACCTCTGATATCCCTCCTATATCTTCCACCTTTCGCCTTAAATTTATGTCCCCTTGTAATGGTTTGTTCCACCCGGGGAAAAAGTCTCTGACTGTCTACTCTATCTATTCCCCTGATCATCTTATAAACCTCTATCAAGTCGCCCCTCATCCTTCTCCGTTCTAATGAGAAAAGGCCTAGCACCCTCAACCTTTCCTCGTAAGACCTACTCTCCATTCCAGGCAACATCCTGGTAAATCTTCTTTGCACCTTTTCCAAAGCTTCCACATCCTTCCTAAAATGAGGCGACCAGAACTGTACACAGTACTCCAAATGTGGCCTTACCAAAGTTTTGTACAGCTGCATCATCACCTCACGGCTCTTAAATTCAATCCCTCTGTTAATGAACGCGAGCACACCATAGGCCTTCTTCACAGCTCTATCCAATTGAGTGGCAACTTTCAAAGATGTATGAACATAGACCCCAAGATCTCTCTGCTCCTCCACATTGCCAAGAACTCTACCGTTAACCCTGTATTCCGCATTCATATTTGTCCTTCCAAAATGGACAACCTCACACTTTTCAGGGTTAAACTCTATCTGCCACTTCTCAGCCCAGCTCTGCATCCTATCTATGTCTCTTTGCAGCCGACAACAGCCCTCCTTACCATCCACAACTCCACCAATCTTCGTATCGTCTGCAAATTTACTGACTCACCCTTCAACTCCCTCATCCAAGTCATTAATGAAAATCACAAACAGCAGAGGACCCAGAACTGATCCCTGCGGTACGCCACTGGTAACTGGGATCCAGGCTGAATATTTGCCATCCACCACCACTCTCTGACTTCTATCGGTTAGCCAGTTCGTTATCCAACTGGCCAAATTTCCCACTATCCCATGCCTCCTTACTTTCTGCATAAGCCTACCATGGGGAACCTTATCAAATGCCTTACTAAAATCCATGTACACTACATCCACTGCTTTACCTTCATCCACATGCTTGGTCACCTCCTCAAAGAATTCAATAAGACTTGTAAGGCAAGACCTACCCCTCACAAATCCGTGCTGACTATCCCTAATCAAGCAGTGTCTTTCCAGATGCTCAGAAATCCTATCCTTCAGTACCCTTTCCATTACTTTGCCTACCACCGAAGTAAGACTAACTGGCCTGTAATTCCCAGGGTTATCCCGTGGGAGATCCGTGAGGCTTCCAGCATTCCGTACAACTACATCTGCCAGAAGTGCACCCAATTGCAGCTCCTCACAGACCACATGCATCAGTTGGAGCAGCAGTTGGATGCACTTCGGAGCATGCAAGTGGTGGAAACGTCATAGACGGGAGCCTTAGAGACGTGGTTACACCCAAGGTGCAGGCAGACAGTTGGGTGACCGCTAGAAGGGGCAGGTAGTCAGTGTAGGAATCCCTTGTGGCTGTTCCACTCTCTTACAAGTATACCCTTTTGGATACTGTTGGGGGGGGGGATGGCCGATCAGGGAATAACAGCAGCAGAAACCAGAGCAGTGGCACTACAGTGGTTCTGTTGTTAAGCAATAGTTATTGGGGACTCTATATTCAGAGGCCAGAGAACCGCTTCTGTGGATGTGAAAGAGACTCCAAAATGGTATGTAGTCTCCCTGGTGCCAGGGTCCAGGATGTCTCTGAACGAGCAGGGGGCATTCTGAAGGGGGAGGGTGAACAGCCAGAGGCCATGGTACATATTGGTACTAATGACATAAAAGTGACGAGGTCCTGTAGCAGGAGTTCAGGGAGTTAGGTGGAAAGTTAAAAAACAGGACCTCTAGGGTTGTAATCTCAGGATTACTCCCTGTGCCACGTGCCAGTGAGGCTAGAAATAGGAGGATAGTACACCTGAACACGTGGCCTGGTGTAGGAGGGAGGGTTTCAGATATCTGGGCCATTGGGATCTCTTTTGGGGCAGGTGGGACTTGTACAAGGATGTTGCATCTAAACTGGAGGGACACTGATATCCTGGCTGGGAGGTTTGCGAGTGTCACACAAGAGGGTTAAAACTAGTGTGGCGGGGGGGAGAGAACTGGAGCAATAGGTCAGAAGGTGGAGTAACTGAGGGGGAACTAGAGAATAGGGCCAGTAAGACACAGAGGAAGATCAGGCAGGGAAATGTTGCCGAACACAGCGGGACTGGAGGTATGGACTGGTGGCCTGAAGTGCATTTGCTTCAATGCGAGAAGTATAACATGTAAGGCAGATGAACTTAGAGCTTGGATTAGTATTTGGAACTATGATGTTGTTGCCATTCCAGAGACTTGGTTGGGGGAGGGACAGGATTGGCAGCTAAATGTTCCGGGATTTAGATGTTTCAGGTGGGATAGAGGGGGATGTAAAAGAGGCGGCGAAGTTGCATTACTGGTTCAGGAGAATATCACAGCTGTACTGTGGGAGGACACCTCAGAGGGCAGCAAGGCTATATGGTAGAGCTCAAGAATAGGAAGGGTGTAGTCACAATGTTGGGGTTTTACTACAGGCCTCCCTAATAGCCAGCAGGAGAAAGAGGAACAGATATGTTGGCAGATTTTGGAAAGGTATGAAAACAACAGGGTTGTTGTGGTGGGTGATTTTCACTGTCCCTACCTTGACTGTTTCTCACTTAGTGCTAGGGGCTTGGATGAGGCAGAGTTTGTAAGGAGCATCCAGGAGGGCTTCTTGAAACAATAGGTAAATAGTCCAACTGGGGAAGGGCCGTACTGGACCTGGTATTGGGGAATGAGCCCGGCCAGGTAGTCGAAGTTTCAGTAGGGGAGCATTTCGGGAACAGTGACCACAATTCAGTTTTAAGGTACTGTTGGATAAAGATAAGAGTAGTCCTTGAGCGAAAGTGCTAAATTGGGGGAAGGCTAATTATAACAATATTAGGCAGGAACTGAAGAGTCTAAATCAGGGGCGGCTGTTTGAGGGCAAATCAACATCTGGCATGTGGAAGGCTTTCAAATGTCAGTTGATAGAAATTCAGGGCTGGCATGTTTCTGTGAGGATGAAGGATAAGTATGGCAAGTTTCGGGAACCTTGGATAACGAGGGATATTGTGAGCCTAGCCCAAAAGATAAAGGAAGCATTTGTAACGGCTAGAAGGCTGGAAGAATAGAAGGAAAGTAGGAAGGAACTTAATCAACAAGTCAGGAGGGCTAAAAGGGGTCACGAAAAGTCATTGGCAAACAGGATTAAGGAAAATCTCAAGGCTTATTATTCATATATAAAGAGCAAGAGGGTAGACAGGGAAAGGGTTGACTCATTTAAGGACAGGGGCGGGAACCTGTAGCGATGAGGACTGTCAGAAGATACAGCAGGATAATGATTGGTTGGAGACTTGGGTGGAGAGATGGCAGATGGAGTATAATCCGGATAAATGTGAGATAATGCATTTTGGAAGGCCTAATACAGATGGGAAATATATAGTAAATGGCAGAACCCTTAAGAGTATTGATAGGCAGAGAGATCTAGGTGTTAAGGTCCCCAGGTCACTGAAAGTGGCAACACAGGTGGAGAAGGTAGTCAAGAAGGCATACGGCATGCTTGCCTTCATTGGCCGGGGCATTGAGTATAAGAATTGGCAAGTCATGATGCAGCTGTATAGAACCTAAGTTAGGCCACACTTGGAATATAGTGTTCAATTCTGGTCGCCACACTACCATAGAATCATAATCATAGAATTTACAGTGCAGAAGCTGGCCATTCAACACAGCGTGTCTGCACTGGCCCTTGGAAAGAGGACCCCACTTAAGCCCATGCCTCCGCCCTATCCCCGTAACCCACCTAACCTTTTTGGACACAAAGGGGAATTTATCATAGCCAAGTCACCTAACAGCACATCTTTGGACTGTGGGAGGAAACCGGAGCACCCGGAGAAAACCCACACAGACACAGGGCGATCGTACAGACTCCGCACAGACAGTGACCCAAGCCGGGAATCGAACCTGGGACCTGGAGCTGTGAAGCAACAGTGCTAACCACTGTGCTATCGTGCTGCCCCATACCAGAAGAATCTGGAGGCTTTGGAGAGGGTACTGAAGAGATTTACCAGGATGTTGCCTGGTGTGGAGTGTTGCTCTTATTAGCCTTAGTTTTATTAGCTCTGATTATGTCACCTTTGCTCACGAGTCGCCAGGTATCTTTCGGATACCGCCACGTGGTTCAAGCTCGAGTTATGATTAATAAGTCAGCACACCGCTTAGTAAGATTGAAATCAACGGTCATTTATTATGTACAGCAATAAATACTTACACAATAGTCCTACTTTCTATATCACTACCTACCACTACTGGCCAATACTTAACTTTTGGGGATGGCCCACCAGGTCAGAGAAACAAATGGCTTATTGAATTGGATCTGGCCTGCGGGTTGATGGCTAGGAGTCTCTATCGGGTAGCGATCGCTGGAGTCAAACTTACAGTTTCTGGTCGATGTTCTTGCGAAGGTTGCGAGCAGGAGGAGAAGAGAGAGAGAGAGAGATCTCAACTTGGCCCCTCACTTGATAGGACCCAGGGGCTTCCCGCCTCTCGGAGCTGACCTTGACCCTGAGTCCCAAGTGATTGGACTTGTTCCCAATCACTGGGTTCGATATGCTCCAATAACGGGGCGATTCCTCGATCGGGGGGTGGTCGTTCACCTGTCTTTGTTTCGGCCACTGCAGGCGCCGACAGGTCTGGCCCGGCATTCAATTGCTAATATGTTGCAATTGTTCCCGGGGATAGCCGATTAAACTGCAGATGTCTGGGTTGATGTGCTGCTAATAGTCTTGAGTATCGATCTGGGCTGACTTCCCCAGAGCCGAATACGCCTATTCTGTCTGCAGCTGTCCATTTGTGTCCTGTTGGCTGCTTTTCCCATCAGCCCTTTTGGTTAGCCATTTTATATCGGGTTTTGGCCAAATTAATAGGGAATCAGCCATTTTAGGTGGCTACAGGTCCTCCTTGTGATCCTAACGCGAAGCGTGAAGGATCACATAAATTTTGTCCTTTCCGTTCCCTGACCGGGGGGGGGGGGGACACCTCCTACATGGCTACTACTCTGACCCTAGCTATGCACAAAAATTTACCTAAACAATTCTTGAGGGCGCTATGTCAGGCAGGGGCATGTATCTACAAAATAAAAAACTTGGAACCTCTAATTTTACCTAAATACACACATCAAGCATTACATCATCCTATCTTTCTAAAACATACAACAACAATTATAACATTCAATATACTCTTTCCTGGCTTGGCAGTCAAGCGCAGGATCATACATTTTCTGTTACTGGGGTTTTGTACATTTTTTTATTTACAGAAAAACGCAAGTGCATGTTTTATTATTATGGTTTTATAGGTCGCGGGGGTCTGGGGTCTGGTCATACCTGAATATAGGGGATCGGGTCCGATATACCGGGGCGGAGTGTAGAATTTGGGGGTGGAGTCGAGGGCATGTCTGGGCTGGACGTGGTGGGGGTTGGTCTGGTTACGTTGGCTGTGGGCGGGGTGTGGTCTGCTGCGTCAAGCATGACGTGGTGGGGGGCATGGTTTGACTGAGCTCCATAAACCTTCAACTGGTTGATATGAAACCAGGCAGTCTTACCATTCGGGTATTTGATTTTATATACCGATGGGCTTACTTTATCCGTAATGGAGTACGGACCCGAGTATTTCGGAGACAGGAATGTGCTGGGGTTATACACAGACAACATCACTTGTTGTCCTATATCATACTCCGCTGCATGTACTGCCTTATCAAAACAGGCCTTGCTCTGTTTTCTTTTAGTGCCCAGTTTAACTGCGACTGCTAACTGAGCCGTTTTTACATTCGCAAGTAATTGTTCAACGGCTTTCTCGTGGGTGAGGGCCGTAACTTCAGGGCTGGTCAGGTCTAAACCCAACAAGTACTCTGTCCCTTTCATGGGCGTCCGGTCATGAGAGTGTGTGGGGTGTAACCTGTGGAGGTGGAAACAATGTTACGCAAAAACATCAGCGCAAAGGGGAGGACAGAATCCCAAGTGGTGTTGTTCTGCTGGACCATTTTTCGGCGGGTGGTTTTTAGGGTCCGATTCATGCGCTCCACTATACCACTCGACTGTGGGTGGTACGCAATGTGAAATTTTTGGGTTATGCCAAATATCGTGAGGGCGTTCTGCATGACCCGTCCCGTAAAGTGAGAACCTTGGTCCGATTCAATACTGCGGGGGAGTCCCCATCTTGTGAAGATGTGGTGGGTTAGGATCTTGGCTGTGGTTTTCGCGGTGTTGGTGCGGGCTGGAAATGCTTCCACCCACTTTGTAAAAGTGTCTATGACCACACGAACATATTTATAGCCATTCCTGCAAGGGGGCAATGGACCTATAAAATCGATCTGGAGGTTAGTCCAGGGGCCGTTAACGGGTCGGGTGTGGCTGAGTTGTGCCTTTTTGGCATATCTATCTGGGTTGTTCTGTGCGCAGATGAGGCAATTCTCAATGTAATGGGATACATCCTCTTTGAGATTTGGCCACCAACGAAGTTGTTTGAGGTGGGCGGCGGTGGGATCGATTCCCTGGTGCCCATGACCATCATGGAATAAACAGATTAATTGGTTCCTATCCTGCTTCGGAACTATATAAAAGGTGTCTTTCAGCACCACACTGTCATGTGTGGTTATTGTGTTTCTGTACCTCTCGTATGAGGCTGGAAACTTCCCTTTCACGATCTCAGTGAGAGCGCTATCCTGCTTCTGGGCCTCTACTAGATCGTCGATCCTAGTCTGCGTGACCTGAACTGCACTCACTGGCGCACTCACTGGGGCGCTTTCGGGGGGCTTCCAAAAGTACCCATGCCTGGATCCTGCCTTAGCCAGTGCGTCGGCTTTTACATTTCCAGGGGGGGAGGAACGATGGTGGCTGCGGACTTTCATAATGCCAAAAGTCCGGTCCTTGGCTTTTTGCAGAATATGGCGGAGCAATGGGGCTGAGGGGAGGGGTTTCCCATCCGCGGAAACAAATCCTCTTGTTTCCCAGTGGGGCAGAAATTCGGTGAGGCTGTTGCAAACGTATAGACTGTCTGAATATATGTCTGCTGGGCTGGGGAAGGAATCTGGGTGCTCTACAATGTAAGCGATGGCCGCGAGCTCTGCTGCCTGCGCGCCTAAGTGTCCGGGTAATTTTAATGCGATTTCCTCGAGGGCGCGTCCCTGCGCGTCCTCCACATAAATCCCACAACCTGTTATGCGTTGCCCATCCAGGACTGTGGAAGATCCATCCACATAGATCCTAATGGGATCACACGTGTCCGGGTGAGGGGGGCTTTGAGATGGAGTGGCTAGTTTTCTGGGGGGTGTTTTCGCTATAAAGGGGCCTGTATTATGGTGGGGCGAGATGATTTCACACTCATGGGGGGGTTCCGGGGTACTGTAGATTGTCCGCTAAATATGTGTGTGTTTTGGTCCGTTTGACTGTGATGTCCCGTCCTTGTAAGAGAAGGGTCCACCTAGCAGCGCGGATTTGGCTGACGGTACCGTCTTTAAGTCGTCCGTCTAGTAAAAGTTGGGTGGGGGTGTGCTCGGTCAAGATGGTGATGGGGTTCAGTCCGGTAATGTATGAAAAGTACTGGACTGCCCAGAAAACTGCGAGCAGGTGCCTCTCACAGGCTGAGAATCCCTGCTCCACAGCATCTAAAATTCGGGAGGCATAAGCCACGGGTCTTAGCTGGTTATGCCGTTCCTGGAGGAGCACGGCTGAAAGGGTGCGGTCTGTGGTCGCTACCTCTATGGCGTAAGGGGAAAGCGGGTCTGGAACTTGTAGCGATGGGGCGGCTATGAGCGCCTGTTTTAATGATTCCACAGCATCCGTATGCTGCGGAAGCCATTCCCAGGGGGCTCCTTTCTTTAGGAGGTCTGAGAGGGGCGCTGCCTTGCTGGCGAAACCGTCAATGTGGATTCGGCAGTAGCCAACCAGTCCTAAAAACGACCGGAGGGCTGAAACATTTTCGGGAAGGGGCAATTTAGCAATCGAGTCAATTATTTTGTGCTCGATCTCGCGTTTGCCGTGTGTGATTAAAGTCCCCAAATATACCACCTTTTCTTTCAATATCTGGGCCTTTTTGGGGTTGACTTTACAGCCAATGGAATTTAGTAATTCCAGTAGTTCGGACAGAAGCTCAATGTGCTCTTCCTTGGTGTCTGTCTGCAGTAGTAGATCGTCCACATACTGTACCAGGCATTCGGGGCGAGAAAATTTTGCTAGTCCATTTGCCAGCCGTCGGTGGAAAATGGAGGGGGAGTTGTGGAAGCCTTGTGGCAGGCATGTCCACGTGTATTGCTGTGCTCGGAAAGTGAAGGCAAATTTGTACTGGCACGCCTTTGCCAATGGAATGGACCAGAATCCATTGCTGACGCCCAAAACTGTGAAATATCGGGCATGGAGTCCCTGTTTGAGCATGGTCTCAGGACTTGTTGCTACGGTGGGGGCTGCTGCGGGGGTGACTTTATTGAGTTCCCGATAATCAATGGTCAGGCGCCATGATCCGTCGGGTTTCCTTACTGGCCAAATCGGGGCATTATTAGTTCAGGCTACCAATCTCAGTACGCCCTGCTCTAATAAGCTTTCTATAACTTTTAGGATTTCTCCCTCTGCTTCTAGGGGGAATCCGTACTGCTTTTGGGGTCTAGGGTCCAGTCCTGTTATTTGTACGGAACCAGTCATCCGTCCACAGTCATGTTTGTGGGTTGCAAATGCTGCCCTGTTCTTTTGCAGGACTGCCCTAACCTGTCGGTCCGTGCTGAGTGTGGTGGGGTTGAACCAAAACTCGCCTACTGCGCTAAGTTTGTTCATATAGTCCCCTATATTGAGCGTTGCGGGGGCTATAGCGGATTTCGCCATCTTCCAGACACACTGGTTGACTGGATCGAAAGAGAGGTGGTGGGAATTCATGAAGTCGATCCCCAAAATGTGCTCTGCTGTTGGGGGCAGGTCGACTAAAACTACGGGGTGTTTTGTGTTAATGGTTCCGATTTGGATGGGTACAGGGGTTGTGATGTGTCCCTGCTGTGAGTGGCCTGTAAAGCCGCTGAGGGTGATAGTGGGTGTAGTGGGCCACGTGTCCTTACCGAGGGTGGAGGAATTTAAGGTGGTGCGGGACCCTCCTGTGTCCCAGAGAAGCTCGATCGGCTGTCCCCTAACCTTTGCTGCGACTACGGGTCGTCCTGACCTATCCCAAAGGGTATCGCAGACCCAACTGGGGGAGCCTGTACACCGTCAGTCCGTTCCGGTCAAGTCTGTCTGATCCGACTGGGCGCTAACGCTATGTAGGGGCTCTGCCTTTTTCTTAGTGAGAGTGCCTGTCTGTTGGGCTCTCTGTGGCTTTTTAGGGGCATTGCATTCTTTGGCAAAATGTCCCAACTGTCCGCAGTTGCAACATTCTTGCGGTTTTGCTGGGGGGCTGCTCTTTCCCTCGTTTACCCAGGCGGGGTTGTGGAGAGCGGTTCTTACTGCCTGCACGTCTGCGGCGGCTTGGTTTTCCTCGGGGGTTCTAGCGGCGGGTTTACTGTGAGCCGACTGTTCCCAAACGCGGGACAATCTTTTGACCACCCACTTCTCATTATGAGCCTCCTCCGAGGGGTCATAATTACTACAGGCATTCTGTCCTGCTTCCGTGGCATGGGAGATAAGGGTGCGGGTCCATTTGGCCATATTGTCTGCGGACAAATGGGCACGGTCTACGTTTCCGAAAACAGCTTCAAAGTGAATCCACAAGCGTCCTGCGAACGCTGTGGGGTGTTCAGACTTTTTCTGTCTACATTTGTTTAAACCGTCTACGGGGTCGCCCCGGTTATACCCGATCGCATCCAGGATCGCGGTATGCATTTCTGCAAGGGTGCCTCCTCCTACATTCTGTGGGTCGGGAAGGGCTGCTGCGACCGATGGGTCTAAGCTGAGGACCGTGAGCTTTACCTGCTCTTTCTCATCCAGGCCGTACAAGGTCGCCTGGTGTTTGACGGTGGCAGAGAAATGGTGTGGGTCTGAAGCGGGGAGGAACGGTGTGATTTTTGCACACGCGTCCCGTAATTGGGTCACTGTGAGGGGGGTGGAATATAGGAATTCCCCCTCGTCTGATGTGGCTGTGCGGTGGGTTGTTACAGGGTTCATGGGAGCCTGAACTACCTGCTGTGTGGGGGTGGGGGTGCTTTCCTCCTTTGGGGCTTTCCCTGCGCACATGTATCCTGAACATATCTCTGCGCTGTCTCCTGCAATTCCTCCCAATCAGGGCCGTCTTCCTGTTCTAAACTTTCCCCAAAGGTTTCTTGGAATCCTTTTTGGACAGAAAGCATTGATTGCAGGTCTGCAATTTGCTTTCGGCACTTCGTGTGGTCTAAGGTACTCTGCCTTTGTTCCGCGGTTGCAGCGTGGAGTGCTCTCAAGGCTGCCTTGAGATCACTACATTGTGCCCCATACCAGAAGGATGTGGAGGCTTTGGAGAGGGTACTGAAGAGATTTACCAGGATGTTGCCTGGTGTGGAGGGCATTAGCTATGAGGAGAGGTTGGATAAACCAGGTTTGTTATCACTGGAACGACGGAGGTTGACGGGCGACCTGATAGATGTCTACAAAATTATGAATGGCATGGACAGAGAGGATAGTCAGCAGCTTTTTCCCAGGGTGGAAGAGTCAATCACTGGGTGACATAGGTTTAAGGTCCGACGGACAAAGTTTAGAGGAAATGTGCGAGGGATATTTTTTACACAGAGGGTAGTGGGTGCCTGGAACTCGCTGCCGGAGGAGGTGGTGGAAGCAGGGACGATAGTGACGTTTAAGGGGCGTCTAGACAAATACATGAATAGGATGGGAATAGAGGGATACGGACCCCAAGGTGTAGGTGGTTTTAGGTTAGATGGGCAGCATGGTCGGCACGGGCTTGGAGGGCCGAAGGGCCTGTAACTGTCCTGTACTTTTCTTTGTTCGTTGTGAAAGGAACCATGATTCAGGAAATGTGCACAGATCATTTAAGATAGGCGATCCGGTTTTTGTAAAGAATTTAGGAAGTGGATCAAGTTGGGTCCCGGGAGTTGTTGTGGCCAAAGACCACCGCTGTCCGATGAAAGTGCAGGGACAAGTTTCTTTAAAGAAACACAGTGATCATTTGTGGAGGCGGGAGCCGTCCCAAGAGCTAGTGTTCCTGCGTGATCCCACAGTGCCAGCAAGTAGTGTTGTTGTTTGTCCAAGGAGTAAAGGGCTGGTTAGTCAAAGTGCTGCTCCCAGTGAGACCGGGAAAATAGTGGAAAATGATGTACTGCGACCAGGAGAAAGTCCCAGTGAAGCAGACACTGCCAAAGTTACCTTTACAGGGGAACCTCAAACAGTTAAGCTACGCCGACCCTAGAGAAAGTAAGAGTCCCCAGACAAACTGATTTTCTGGTAAACTGTGTTAAAAGCTGTTCAATATTCCAAATGTTTTGAAAGTTGTAGAAGTTATCAATGTACTCTGTAATGAGGGGGGGGGGATGTAGCAGTTTGCCCCTTCAAGAGGATGTGCATTGGAAAGGGTAATGGGATCTGATTGCCCAATGGGAAATAGGCGTGGGGTCTGGGCGCAGAGTCTGCCTGTTTACAGCCAGTTGTGATCCGAGTGTTGAGAATTAAGACATTGCTTCTAGTGCCCTGTACATCGGCTCAATTTATAATAAACCCGTTATTGTTAGTTAGCGAACTGGTGGCGGCAATTATTGCAGTTCCGACTAAAACCGTTCACGATTGTGAACTGCTCTGTTAAATCTCCTCTTAATCGCCGTTCCTGGAAGGACAACAATCCCAGGTCCCCAGTCTCCCAATGTAACTGAAGTCCCCCATCCCGGGATCAAATCTCCTCTGCTGCCTCCCCAAGCCTCACGTCTGCAGGGCCAGAGGGATTGCCATGGCAACACCAAGCAGCTGACGGGGGCCAGAACTGGACAACAACTCCTCCACCTGAGACCTGACTAATAATTTGTAAATTTTATGCACGGCTCCCTTGCTTTGATTCTCTGTCAATGTATTGATAAAACCAAGGATCATCCTGAATGGTTTTTGAAAGTGGGATGAGAGGAGACTTGTGTGAAGCCAAAACGCTGACACAAAGCCGATAGGCTGACTGGCCATGTTTTGCGCTATAATCCCATGTGCTCCTGATTTCTCTCTCTCCGGTCTACCCACACGATGGAGCTGAATGATTTCTGAATGGCTTCTTTTCGTAAGAGGCAGCGACAGTGCATCGGGTTCCCTGCTTGAAGTGTCCTGTTTTCTGGAAGCGGAGGACAGACAGGCTGCACTTGGGATAAAGTTCAGGGAAAGGAATACAAGCAGCTGGCTGGTTTCCAGGGATACAAGGGAGCAGAGTCCAGTGGCAGCTAGGCCGAAGGCCTGCCTGTCAGGTGAATCGCGCACCTCTTGTTTGTTAGGGTGTGTGCTGGGCCTCACGTCTGCAGTGCCCGAGGGATTGCCATGGCAACGCCAAGCAGCTGACGGAAAGGCCGAGGTCCTGGGATTGTGTGGAGTCCATTTGTGTTGGGAAGTATTAATCCGGCTCCTCCTCTTGGTGTCTCCTTCGTGCACTCGGCCGCTAACTGGGTTACAAAGAGTAAGCTGTGGGATATGAAGGTGCCCGAGAACCTTTAGTTGCGAAGGAATAACGCTGACTCAAGCTGCCTGACTGAACACGCACAAGATGATTCTAAGGTCAGTCCTCAGCAGCACAAAGCTCTTGTTCAAGATGTCCTTCAATCTGTACCTCTCTGGGGAATGATGGATAGCCGATATCGACTTGCCTACCTGTCAGTCTACCTACTGTTTACATTGCTAAGTACCAGCCCTTACTTCCGAAGGTGAGTTTAATTCATTTTAAAAGGAAAAGACATTGACGAGGAGATTGAAGTTGTTTTCTGAGATGAATAGCAGGCCAGTACAAGTTGTTAAGTGATCAATGGCGATCTGCAACTCACGGTGTATCACATCCTAAATTACTGCATTATTTGAACATTTATAGCAGTGAATACATTAAACTCGTGTTAGTTTCCCCAGCAAATTCTCTGCCTTTCTTTAAAAAATAAACCTGCCTAAATGTTACCATTGGCTTTGGAAGCCCAATTTTGCAGCTAATGTGACTCCCAAAACCACACTTGGCAGGAGTTGGGCTGGTGCAGCAATTTAACGACAGCCGGGTTCTTAATTGGGCATCTAGAGGCCTCCCTCAGGCCGGTGAACAACTTCCTGATGCTGACAGCGCAGTAAGGGGGCTAGTATCACTGAAATGCCAGCAGTGTGACTGGGAAAGGTGGTTGCTGCTCAGGTCACTGACCACAGGAACCCATCAAGAAAGTGGAAAAAAGTATTCAGCGTGTCAAGGGGGGAGGTGGGGGGGGGGGGGGGGGGGGGGGGGGGGGGGGGACGAGGGGGCTGTGCGGTGTGGTGCCCATCGTTGGGGCGATGAGGGTTGACTTCTCTTTGTGTCATCAGACTGCTGTAGGATGCACACCTACATCAATGTGGCACCTTCC